>NC_030677.2:166581657-166886679 GCF_000004195.4 Xenopus tropicalis
TTTTCAGCCCCAAAAATTTGCTGAAAAAGTCCCCCTCGGCTTATACTCGAGTATATAGATTTGAAGGATTTCAAGATGTACCTTAACTGGCTGCTGACATCCGTAGCGCATGCGTTCACAGAAAACCCGCCCTCACCTTTGTGGGGTCAGACTGTACACCCTGTCCAGGTAGGACCCGCTGCCGCAGGTCGCTGACGATGCATTGCCGGGACACTTCCCGTGGGGTGTAGTACCGGGGCCGTATGGGACTCATGGCTGAAGCGCTCCGGCTGCTCTGTTGCTACGCCAACCAGACGCGCTGCGCCTTGACTTCCGCGTTTCACTGCCTGTGCGTCGGCCTTCAGCTGCTGCGAGTCATGCCTCACTTTGAACGTGCGGGGCGTGGCTAGTCTGTAGCGTTCTGCCCTATTGCTGAGACAGGCTGGCTGATGTCACCGGCCTCTGGTTTGTCATTGGCCAGCGGGTCTTAAAAGATGAGCAAGGAGCAATGGGAGTTGTAGTTTTATATCCGTTCCATGTGTGATCTGGACTACAAGTACCTGAAGACTGTGCGGACTGTGCTATGGCAGCTGTGCTGGAGGAGAATAGCTGTAGCAGGCAGAGCAGCCCCTGGGCTGGGGTAAGTGGCCTCTTTCTGCCCTAACTTGTGGCATATTGCTGTGTGGTGTCTGGTTCGGCTCCTTCTACTAATATCTACCTAAATGCTCACTTGCGTGCATTTTGTGTGGCCACATGGCGAGTGTTTCTGAGCACCCTGGCTTGGATAAGTGCACAAAGGCAATAATGAAGTGAATAACAAGGCTCAAAGCTACTGTGGGTGTTGCTCATGTAGAGCGCACACAGCAGGATGGCAAGTACTTGATACTTAGTATGGCAGCTTCCTTAGCCTTCCCAAACTTGCCTGACAGCTAAAAAAAAAACAACAACTTAGCAGTGGCGGCTGCATTTCCCACCCTAGGCTTATACTCGAGTCAATACGTTTTTCCAGTTTTCTTAGGTAAAATTAGGTACCTCGGCTTATATTCGGGTCGGCTTATACTCGAGTATATACGGTATGTCCATGAGAGTGGAAGGGGTGGACTTAAACCCATATGTAATAAAAGGCACTAAGTTTGCCCAGAAGCAGTAGCTAACAGCAACCAATAAGAGTTTATTTTTAAACAGGTGACCAGTTAACACTACCTGCTGATTGGCTGTAATGGGTTACTGCTCCTGGGCAAATTTAGTGCCTTTGGTTCAGACTAAGGCACCCCCCTCCGTGTAATAGAACATTAATTTAAAAAATCCAACAAATGATTGAGACACTCATGTAAATGACTATGCTTAATACCTTTATTTTGCAAATATATCTCACATGTTTTTAGTTACAGTGTTCTGATCATAAAACTGACAAGCCACCATACCACATCAAGGTAAACCCATATATGTTGGTCCTGACGATTTACCTTGGTCCCATTTTTTATGCATGGCTGCGTTTCTTGAGAAAAGTTCTCTTGACCAAAGCACTGGTCTCACAGTCTGATTCTCATTAACGGCACGGGTGTGGTGGTGCAAGTAGCAAGTTTATCCTTTTGCTTGTGCAGTGACTTGTGAAATCACCTCCTTCCATCCCTCTCATTGCTGGCATTATGATGGGTTAAAACACCAGCACTGGCGATTTTCACTCTGTTCCTTAAGGAGGATATCGACAAGTGTGTTTTTTTCTGCTGCACACAAAAAGTCTTTAACACACTTTGAATTGGCCCCTCCATCCCTACCCATGCCAATAGACAGCGTTGGTTTTCTTAACTTCACTGTCGTTTTTACTCCTTTCTGATTTTTAGTCTCTGGCACACAGTCCTTCAGCCAGGGGAATGGTGCTTCCGTATCCATACTTTATAAACACCGAAAACAGGTTTGTGGTCTGATTGCTTCATACGAGCACAAGAACCATATTTCAGAACAAGGATGTCGTCCTCATGGCGGCTCTTGTACATCACTCGGTCTGTATAGGAAGGTGTCCTCTGTTTCCCACTGGTGTCATAAACATCCGAGCCGATGTCAAATTTATATGTGGGAAAGAAATGGATGTCCGCTTCCTTAAATCCTCTGAATAGAGTCCCTTTATTCACCTCTTCTGACAGCTGGTCATACTGTAGGAGGGAACTCACATCATTCTGAGGAATGTTCTCTAGTATAGAATTCATTTCCGTTCGACTCTTGCTCAAGCGGAAATTGAAGTCCCCGAACCAGAACACCTCATCAAACCGACTTGTCACATCATCGGGATGAGAGCAATTCGGGTTTGTGAGAGGAACTTTTTTAGGGAGCTGCAGGTCTTTGATAATTTTCTCATAATTCTGGATCCTTTTCTTCACTTTGGAATCTCCTGCCGCAAAGTGGGAGCTGATGAAAAGGAATGATGTTCCGAAAAATGTAAATGAAACAGCCAAAGCCCCTTTGGTCTTAATCATTGGGAAGAACCTCGTGGTCACTTTTGCAGATTCAGCCTCTGAGCAGAACCGCACGAGATCTCGTCTCATAAACAGTGACATGTACAGGACTCCGTGAGCTGCTGAGTGGAGCAGGACATAACCATGTCCAAGTGTCCGCTGCAGTCGGTTCTCAAATTGCCGCCTGTTTGGGCAGCCTTCTTGTGTTCCAATGACATAAAGGTCTTGAGCAGCTTCAGCGCCGGATGGAAATAGGAAATCATCCAGTCTGTCAGGAAGATCCTTTTGTCCATTCATATTCCACGTGGCGATAAATATTCTCAGACTTCTCTGTGCAAGACGTTGTTTTAATTCGTCTTCTCTCAATAAGCCTTCTTCAACCACAGGTTTCTCTTCTAGAGGAACTCTATGGCTGGGCTCACTTACTTCAACCAGAGGTCTCTCTTCTAGATGAACTCTATGGCTGGGCTCGCTTACTCCAACCAGAGGTCTCTTTTCTACATGAACTCTATGGCTGGGCTCGCTTACTCCAACCAGAGGTCTCTCATCTAGATGAACTCTATGGCTGGTCTGGCTAGAACAACATGCAGGGTTCTTAAAAGTGGTAGGTGCCTGTGGGGTATAACTTAAATACCAGTAAATGGCTACCACCGATGTAAATACAAGCAGGAGACAGATGGAAAATAGGTAATGCTGAGAATAAAAATCTGGTTTGAATACAATCATTGCAAAAAGAAGAGCCAAACCCATCCTCCTGCTGTTGGGATGTTTCCAGTAATGGCTAACAGTCCAGTCAAAGGTAACTGCCAATGAAAGTATCACAAGGATCATGAGGATTACTGAAGTCAGTATCTCATCAGTATCTCTCATGTGTCCAACATCTCCTAGTCCTAATTCTTCATGTCTTTCAATTTCGTTATACAAAAATGTTGAAGGATCATAGGAAAGAAAAAATTGTTGTAATAGGATTATAAAAGAAAAAAGAATTTGGAAATTCATGTTGCTGAGCTGTAGGTCAGCAGGTGTTGTCCGAAGCGAGTCAACACTTCGAACTGAGCTGTGCTGTCAGTCTCAGGGGTTAAGTTGCTTTTCACTTGTGATGTCACAATGCTCACATTATGACATCACAACACTGTTACCGCATACTAATGAGCAGGTGGTTATATAGTGATGATGTCATAATGGTGTTGCCATGGCGATCACACAATAGAAGCTGCTGATCACAATGCTCACATTATGACATGACAACATGTTACCGCATACTAATGAGCAAGTGGTTATATAGTGATGATGTCATAATAGTGTTGCCATGGCGATCACACAATAGAAGCTGCTGCATTTGCATGAATGATGGAGGGAATTTCTGCTTAAAATAAAATGTTGAACTATAGTTGAAGTAATAATAAAAACTTTTTTATGACAATGTTCCTTTATTATTAGTTATAGTCAGTTTTTTGTTACCAGAATACATGAAATTATGTCTAACTTAATTTTTCTAATTCAGTCTGTATAGTTTGGTGATTTGTCTCACAGAAATGTGATTACAATTTTAACTTAAATAATGCCATAATGTATATGAAAATTTTAAATTGTGTTTGTTTTTGTAATTCAAGAAATTCGGCACTGTGGCCATCTAAAATTTTTAAAAAAGTAAGTTTGTTTTGGGCAAATTTCATTTGATGCAATGGCGTTTTGCCTGACACAGTTGTGCCTGATTTGTCAGAATAAATGCAACCGCCCATGCACTTTGTAAGTGTAAGTGATATCTGCATCTGATTCTTTAGACACAAGTGCGCTGTGCCTATTGATGCAGGGCTCAATGTGAACCCTTGAGTTACCACTTGGTCTGGAGGGAATGGTTGCTCCAGGGTTCCCCTGCATCAATAAGCAGAGCTCCATTTGGAATAAGAGGCAGGAAGGACCGAGTGTTGAGTGCAACTATATGGAATTGCAAAGAGCGCATTTTGATGCGAGTATCTTTAACCCACAACTGACTGTGAGGAAGATTGCAAACGTACAACTGCACTTGTGGTCAAGAACAACCTCTCCATTATGATATACAGATATAGAACCCGTTATCCAGAATGCTCGGGACCAAGGGTATCCTTTATAAGGGGTCTTAAGACCTTAAGTCTACAAAAGAATCAATAAAACATTAATTAAACCCTATGGGATTGTTTTGCCTCCAATAACGATTAATTATAACTTAGTTGGGATCAATTACAGGTACTGTTTTATTATAACAGAGAAAAGGGAATCATTTAACCATGAAATAAACCCAATAGGGCTGTTCTGCCCCAATAAGGGGTAATTATATCTTAGTTGGGATCAAGTACAGGTACTGTTTTATTATTACAGAGAAAAGGGAATCATTTAACCATTAAATAAACCCAATAGGGCTGTTCTGCCCCAATAAGGGGTAATTATATCTTAGTTGGGATCAAGTACAAGGTACTGTTTTATTACTACAGTGAAAAAGGTCAGTTTTAAAATTCTGATCCCATACCTGTACCTTGTTAAAGGAGACATATTGGATAAAGGAAAACCCCTAACCCTGTAGGCAATGATGAATAATATAAGGTGCTGGTTTCCCTTTGGGCTAAACATTAATCCTATCTGTAACAATGGCCCCTTTATTGGAGCTCCCTATAGATCCTATCACTTCTCTGTCTGAGTTTGAAATGAGGGGTGGGCGTGTCCCAACGGTCCCTGCCAGAAGCACAGTAGGAGGGGGAGAGCCAATCACAACCCTGCAGTCACACAAGCACAGACAGGCTTCAGTTCCCTATCAGGTCAGTCTAGCTGCTGATTGGTTCCTATCCTACAGTGCAGTGTACGGAGGGCCGCCGGCTCCCCAGCTCGTCCAGAGAATTCAGCCAGCAGGAAGTGGAACAGATGGGCGGGGCTAGTGGGGTTTTGGGCGAATTTCTCAATAAATCAGCCCGAAACACAACTTTTTTAGCACAATCCTTCTATATCTAGAGGAGTATAATTCCCTGGTACATTATAAGTTTTTATAGGATATGTCTCCTTTAATGTTAAATGTTTGGCTGCATTTTATCTTCAGACTCACAGATTCCAAAGAGAGCTTATCTCTCACACACCTTTTAGTTTTTTGTGTTATTTACAGAGATCAGCCTAAATATTCTCCTCAGTCCACAAAAGCAACAGGACTTCTGCTGGTCTTAAATTGCTGGTGCAGTTCTCTGGTAATGAGTAGAGAAGTCTGTGGCACATCCACAAAGTATGAGCACTCCCCCTTGTACAGTATGCATAAGTGCAATTATACGCAGAATAAATGCTATAAGGTTTAGGATTGAGTATCCTTGACCACAGAAAGTAATATATGCATTTCAGTAAAAACTTATGAATGTAAAGCCCTATTTTCTTTCCATTCTGCAGAAATACATTGTAATAAAAAATGAATTCAACCACCATCTGCTTAGTGAAGAGGTGCTCCTGAGTATACAGTTTTGTATATTTAAAGACTGTGGAATTGATTCCCTTACCTTGCTGATTCTCTTACCCTGTCAACAAATGGAGAGAATCTTTTTCCATTTATATGAATACTGTGCGCACACCTTCACTGGGCATTAATACTATAAACATGTTTAAAGTGAGCACAGCTTACACTTTTGCTATTAGCAATAACTAGAATTCTCTGCTTTCCAGGTGCCTATAAGACACAACACCAGGGTAGATTTGGGGTAAAATAAAAAGAAACAGAAAAAGGCACATAGTCAGTAGAAAAGGATGGTACATAATGAAACATGAAACAATAAAACCTCTTATTGCATATAATCATGACTTGTTAGTGGCCACACTGTGCTTATCATGAAATGCTGGGGGCCAAACTGTGCCTGTTAAATAATGTTAGAGGTTATGCTGTACCTGTCATGAAATGTTGGGGGCCATACTGTGCCTGTCACTAATACTGGGAGACCAAACAATGTGCGGATCCTGTTATTTCCTGCCATCCTGCCCAGCCATGCTTTGTACAAGGAGCTGTCTATATGGCCATTTGTTTGGCTGGGGATCATGACAAAGTTTGTCATGGTTTGTCTGGCTAATGGGTTCCAAATTAAAAGCACCAGTGCGAATAGACTGACAACTCTTCACCAAATAATGGGGCTTCCTCTACTGTCCCCACCCATAGTCCCCTGTTAAGCAGCAATGTTAACTTGCATATAGTGAAGCTAAAATTGCCATCACCATCTCCATCATTGCCAACGGGCACTACATTTGCTATTATATAAATATATATATTATATATATATATATATACAGGTATGGGATCCCTTATCCGGAAACCCGATATCCAGAAAGCTCCGAATAATGGAAAGCCTGTCTACCAAAACCCTGCACTACACTGATGAGCCTCAAGAAGGGCGAAACCAGTCTGTAGTTGGGAATCTGATCAGCTATTATCCTGGCTTCTGCTTTAAACCCAGTGGGTGAGCTTTAGCCTATAGGATAAACCCATGTAAATGGGACTTTTCTAGGAGCCTTAAGGAATTTCTTCCCAGAATCCTGTTATGACTTATTTGCATACATATGAGGCGGTCTCCTCAACCCTTTTAGCTTGTTTGTTAAAAAAGCTGAAATTGCCCTTAAGCTGCAAGATTCAGTTCCTCCAAGAGACCTGTTTAGCTTATTAGTTACAATTGTATCTCAGTGCAGGGGGGCTTGTTAACTTTCTGGGCTCTCTGCGAAAAGCCCACTTATTTAATTAAATGTGAGAAACAATGTATCTAAGTGCAGGTGAAGCTCATTGAGATTTCTGGGCTCTCTGCCAAAAGCTACTTTTTAATTAAATTTCAATCTTTTTTTTAGCGCTCAGTGCAGGTGAAACGAGGGATTTTTTGGTCATACATGTCCGATAAAATCATTCAAAACCTAGTTTCATACGAATATGAATACATGTGTGGGCTCAGAATTATTGTCCCAATAATCTTTATACCATGGTGATTGGTCATTTAGTTGATCGGCCAGGTTAAAAAAAATTTTGGTTGGATAACAATAAAATCTGCATGTGTATTGTGTATCGGACGATATCCTTGGGGCACGTACAATGGAAGTCACTTTCATATGATCGGTGTCTGCCAACTATTTCATGTTCACACCATCTTCCAGTATGTATTTTTAGGACTTTATCCTACAATTTCAGTTTGAATGTTTTAAATTGTTGCATTTAGAATGTTTTAGATTGTTGCATTTAAACTAATGATCGATATCTGAACGTTCATCAGAAGAAGACTAAAATCTGAACATGTATAGCCAGCTATAGTGAAGGGACCACAGTAGTGACCAGGGTATCAGGCTTAGCTTTGTTTATCCCTAATCCAGGTCGGCTGTATGGGATCTGGCCCACTAGAGGTAGAAAACCTCTCCTTATTACTCCCTACCTTTGCATTTGCTTGCTCTGCATTAAACCTGCATCAACTAATATACATCTGTTTTGTTTTGCTGAACCCTGCATTTCATTTCATTGTCTTGGACAATAAATTTAGTTCAGTTTTGGTGCAAAAAGCTTCTGGAGTCCTTAATTTTCCTTTTTCACTTAATTACATCTGGCAGTGAGAGGTGTAACTCAACAACACCATCACTAATCCCTACTTCACATAGCAAAGCCCCATCCTAAGAAAGAGTGTCCAAGGTACCTCATGCTGTAATCCAGTGCTGTCCAACTGGCAGCCCGCGGGCCGCATGCAACCCCCCTCTGTGTGGCCCCCCACCTGTCTGGCTGCTGATGGCTTACTCTTGTGTAAACTTTAAATGGTATCAGTACTGAGATTAAGTGGCCCCCTGCATGGTTCTCACCTCAGATTCAGGCTGTAACCCCCTGTATTGTTTAAACATGTAATCCCCTGTGTTGTTCACACCTTTTAATGCCTACATTGTTCACACCCTGCAGTGTTCACACCTCAGGCTCGGGCTGTAATCACCCACATTGTTCACACCTCAGAGGTACTGAGGTGTAGGTACTGTAGGTACTGCCTGCACTATGCTGCCTGTGTGTATGGCAGCACAGGTTAGGCAGATTATGGCACATAGGCAGCATAGGGCAGGGAGGGTATGGCACAAACAGGTTGGGCAGGTAGAGTATGGCACACACAGGCAGCATAGGGCAGGCAGAGTATGGCGCACACACACAGGCAGGGTAGGGTATGGAACACACAGGAAGCATAGGGCAGGGAGGGTATGACACAAACAGGTAGGGCAGGCAGAGTATGGCACACACAGGCAGCATAGGGCAGGCAGAGCATGGCACACACAGGCAGCATAGGGCAGGGAGGGTATGGCACAAACAGGTAGGACAGGCAGAGTATGGCACACACAGGCAGCATAGGGCAGGCAGAGTATGGAACACACAGGCAGCATAGGGCAGGGAGGTTATGGCACAAACAGGTAGGGCAGGCAGAGTGCGGCATACACAGGCAGCATAGGGCAGGGAGGATATGGCACACACAGGCAGGGTAGAGCAGGCAGAGTATGGCACACACAGGCAAGGTAGGGCAGGCAGAGTATGGCACACACAAGCAGCATAGGGCAGGCAGAGTATGGCACACACAGGCGGCATAGGACAGGCAGAGTATGGCACACACAGGCAAGGTAGGGCAGGCAGAGTATGGCACACACAGGCAGCATAGGACAGGCAGAGTATGGCACACACAGGCAGGCATAGGACAGGCAGAGTATGGCACACACAGGCAGCATAGGACAGGCAGAGTATGGCACACACAGGCAGGGTAGGGCAGGCAGAGTAGGGCACACACAGGCAAGGTAGGGCAGGCAGAGTATGGCACACACAGGCAGCATAGGACAGGCAGAGTATGGCACACACAGGCAGCATAGGACAGGCAGAGTATGGCACACACAGGCAGGGTAGGGCAGGCAGAGTAGGGCACACACAGGCAAGGTAGGGCAGGCAGAGTATGGCACACACAGGCAGCATAGGGCAGGCAGAGTATGCAGGGGCACTTCTGCCATTAGGCGAGCGGGAGCGGGGGGGGTGGGCGGCATCCAGGAGCCGCCTCAGGCGGTGATATGTCCAGAATCGCCCCTGAGAGTATGGCACACACAGGCAGCGTAGGACAGGCAGAGTGCTGCCTGTGTGTGCCATACTCTGGAAATAGCCATTAAATGGTCCCTAAGGTGTGTAATTATATGCTGGGGGTTGCTGTGCTATCCACAGGGGAGGAGTAGGCATATGGATTTAATGGTATATCTTAAGATGACTTAATATAATTCTTTCAAATATGTTTCCAGCAAATGCCATTGGGTTCCAGCAAATGCCATTGGGGTTGCTGTAAGATGCCATAGACATTGGCCTTGTTTGGGCTGTTTGGGCCTCAGTGTACCTGAAATGCCAAGGTTTATTTTGTATGTACTCCAGGTTTGCTCAACATAACTGGACTTATTCAGCTAGGCGAATATTATGGCAGCACTACTGAGTACTGCGTTTACGTATCCTTCTTTGCCCGTTTAATATACTGCCCCAGATTCTTATACACCACGTGACATTCACAAGCGCTAAATATTTGCATTCTGGCGCTACTGCTGCTTCTCCGCCTCAGTAGCGTCGCTAAGCAACCGCAACAAACCGCGAACCAATCACGCAGCGCCCTAGAGGCGGTTGCCATGACCGCAATGGCTGGGACATCCGGCGTTCCAAGGTTGCCATGATACGCGAGTGGCGAGTATTTTCTGCGTGTTCGCACTGAGGACTGGGCAAGTTATCTGTAAGTGAAACTTTTACATTTTGCTGTTATTTCTCTTTACTGTGTAGCGTGTTCCCTTGCAATACACAGAACTAATACTGCTACCGCGTCTGTAAAATAACTACAGTAGTGATATTGTAAGGTTATGTATAGCAGCTGGGTAAGTAGAACTGGGGTGCCAGGGCTAAAGGGACGAACCAGCCCTAAAACAGACCAATTGCAAGTGACATAACTGGAAGTCAATCAGCTCCACAACAGCATCCCCGCAACTTTATTAATTAGGCACAAGTTGTATTAAATCTGCCTCAGTCAGTGCCCCACTGGCCCCCCTAAATCTACTTCCGCTATAGTTACACCCCTATAACACTTATTAGCCAGCCCCTATTCTCTGCTTTGGGTGCATTCAGCCTTTCTGCAATACAGACCGCTGATATCCACATGTTGCTTGCTCAGGACCTGCACCACCTCTTCTTTAGTATTTTAGCAATCAAAAAAGTTCTCACCCATCAGGTTCAAGCTCTGATTTATTTGCTTCACTACTCAATGGATGGTAGAATATCAACCCAGGTTATGTAGCATGTGGCTCACAATAGGTTTGCTAAATAATGATATCATCATGCAGTGACATGGGAAATATCCATCTTATTTTGGGTTCCATAAGTCTGGAGACGGCGGGGCGGGGGGGGCTTTTTTTGTTTTGTAGGCCAGCTGATACCGCTCAGAGGTGTGTACTCAATAAATTGCTGGGTTCAGTCTATGCTGAATAACATTAATGACAGAGAGTCCCACCACAGACTGCAAGAGGAGCAAATAAGGGATAACTAAAGAAAAACTAAACTCCCATAAAAGTAACATTTCACATTACCTATAGCTGATGGGTGCTTTCCCTTTTCCACCAGCTGTATGCAAAATAATTACTTGTCCACTTAATGCCACTAACAGTTTTTCTATTCATGAAGCAGAGCTATGCCCATTTCCTTTAGGGTGTCAAAATGCCTGCATAATGCCGCACCCAGCAATTACGGGTGCTCGAAGATAATGGTCGAACAGCAGAAATAGTACTTTATACAAGGTTGTCTTTTTTGAAAGGGGATTGGAGCTGTGAGCATTAGTAAGCCAGTAAGTACAGAAGTAATGGCTAATATATGTTTTGCATTTGTTGCAAAAGTTTAAGTGTAAGTCTTTTCTTTGTAATGGTTAGAATCAGTGGGGTTAACTATGATTGGCAGTGAGAGTTTGGTTCTCCTTCCAGGATTGAATTAATTATAATTTTTATTAATTGTAAAAATGTACATTTTTTATTTTATTTTCTGTTATGTAAAGACAAAAGTATGTTGGATTTATAGCTTGCAACTGGATAAATGTTCCATTGCATGAACAGTTTATGGAATGATTAAAAATGAATTTTCCCCATTTGGATAGTTTGTGTTGAATTGCTGTTATGGAATGAAGGATTCTTTGAAACACTATTATAGTGCTTTATCCAGGGTATAGCGGCATGAAAGGAACAATATGTTTTCCAAGCCTGTCCTTTAGATCCCAATCAGAAGAGATGACACATTTCCCTGCTGTCTCCTAGGCATTAACCAATCACTGTCAAAGTGCCTGGACTGAACATGTCTGATTTTCCATCACAATAAGGCGCTTGTCTCATTGAATTACTAAGTCCGTTCATATTCTATATAATGTGTCATTTCAGTTTGAGAGCTAATTAGTCTTTCATCAAACAGCCTTAATAATAAACAGAACTAATTAATAATGTGTGCTTTTTGGAAGACCTTCTGTAGCTAATCAGACAAATTTTAATTACACTGTACAGGTATGGAATCCAGAAACCCATTATCTAGAAAGCTCCAAATTACAGGAACCAATCTCCCATGGAATCAATTTTAATCAAATAAAGTCAAAATTTTAAAAATGATTTCCATTTTCTCTGCAATTAAAAAACAGTACCAGGTACTTGATCCCAGCTAAGATATTAATCCTCATTGGAGCCACAACAATACTATTGGCTTTATTTAATGTTTAGGAGAAGGAAAGTCATTTTGGCATTTTACTGCCAATAGATTTGCCACATTAGTGCCACCTAGAACAATATATTTATTCAGCAGAAAGCTTTACTTAACTGAGTAATAGGCCCTAGAATCTCCCTCCAATAGCAGCTGCCATTTTAGCTTGGTCTTGGTAGCTTCCGGCTGCAGTTATAGGCGTTGAAAGCTCAGATCACACATTACTAAGGGTGGGTAGAGTGAGTTCTTATGCATTCTTATGGGAGGGAGGAGCAGGATAAGGGAGGGGGAGAGGGAGAGAAGAGAGAAGTGAGAAGTGATTAGACTTATGCCCCAAACCTGAAGGAGCCCTAAAAGAGAGGAAGTCTGATACCAAAGAGATGTTCCCAAAAAAGGAGACAGCAAATCCTTTTTCTTTTGATAAAGGATTCAGTGCAGCATTTCTGTGAGTGCTTATGGCTGTATTTACATAGACCTTTCTGATAAAGCTTACTGAGTTTTTACCTTTCCTTCTCCATTAAATTATTTGTTAGTAGACTTAAGGTATGAAGATCGAAATTATGGAAATATCCCTTATCCAGAAAACCACAGGTCCCGAGCATTCTGGATAACAAGTCCTGGCAATTACAGGCAAGGTTTATTAGTATTGTGACCAAGGGGTATCATGCACCTCCAGTGGCTGGAGTAGTCTGGGGGGGCTAGATGTTGAAATGGAGGGGATACTGCCCCCTTTTTTTGTTTTATTACTGATTTACATCCAAGGTTACTCCCATGTGCATGTACAGTGTACTTTCCTGGAGAACCCATACATTAAGTGGTATCCTAATCCTTTTGATTTATCAAACATCTCCTTACACTCAGGAAAGGTTACATAAATTGAAGCATATGTCAACCTGTTTCCTGTGTCAGGTCATCAGTTGAATAGCACCCATGCAGAAGTTGCACCTTAGGTAGAGGTATGTGCACAACTCAGTTGGGTGCAAGGCAGCCTTGTACTTTACACCTGCCACGGGCAGGCAGCATGTGCAGGGCTCTCCTACAGCTTGCAGCCTCTGGAGTTGTTTGTCAGAGTGCAAGCTCTTTATAAACGCAGTGCTGCCTTATTTAGGCTTATGTCTGCATTTTACAAAGTTGCAACATACATGAGCTGCAGGCTTTGGGTGGAATTTCGATACCATATTCTTACTGGGAACATAGTGGTAAAAACTTCAGGTATGGCAAAATACTCAGCAGTTGTTTTGTAATTTACAGCAAGAAACCCGTATCTGGAATTGTGGAGCTTGTAAAGCAGTATGACTGGCATGGCGGCTGGCAAGGGCACAGATTTTGATGATTCTGCTGAAGAAGACACACAGCTAAGTAAGCATTACACCTTCTGGGCCAAATACCCAGTCATAACAAGTGTAGGTAAAAAGTGCCCAATTAGCCCAGGTAAATAGTTAGGAAAGCATTAAATTGGTATAGAAGAACAGATGTGCAATTTATAATTCTTTTATTTTGGTAGTAAAGTTATATTCTATACAGTAATGTCAAACATAACAGCATAATATGCTGTTAAATCACACCAGCAACACGTAGGCACTGCCATTTCACTTGCATATAGAAAGCAGAATTAAATAGGAACATTTTTATATCCTTAGCAATAATTTCTGATATTAGATTGATATAAGTTCAAATGTGCTTGGCATTAATAGTCACTTATCAAAATACTTAACATTGCATTTTCTGCTTAATTGCTATTAGAACTTCAGATGCTTCTTGCACCCTCTCAGAAATCTGAAGACAAACAAAAGGATCACTGTGATTACCTGTTGGATGCTTTGGATGAACAATTGGATCAGTTACAGGTAACAGGTTATGCTACTGAAATGAACCAGAACTGATTTTTTTTTCAACATCATATCCTTTATTGATCAAATAGCATATATTGCATGTACATCTGCTATTACACATCATTATAAAAATCTTTAAGATATTGTTGCAGTTGTTTCCATAGTGAGTAACATTAGCACTGTACATGTATGTATCAGTTTGTAACCGGACAAACATTATCATAAATGTCAGTTATGTGCTTATCTGTCTTTAAACGCAGTTTTTCCTAGACATTTGTTTCTGGTTACAGTCTGGTCTTAATCTCTGTATTCTGTAGAAGTTTCCTGACAGTGGGAGGGTGTTATTAATTAAGCTGAAAAAATAATCATTTTTGAAGCCCCCCTACAAAATCATTGAAAATAAAATCTGCTTTGGACACATATTTTAATTCTCTTTTTATGTGTCACACCTCTTTCTTCAGGGGAGGGCTAAAAAGGGGTAATTAGCCCCTACCTTACTTGAGATTATTCAGACCAGATTTACAGAGGACCAGCCAGCCTATGAGTAGGAGAAAGGCAACTACAGTTTTTGTCTCTCCTGTCCAAAATTCTTCCAGAACAGCAGTCCTCATAATGTTTAAGAATTGCTCAGGAGAGGGCTTTTATTTGTTTTTGGCCCTCAGGCAAAAACAGCCAAACCTACCCTACCTTGTAGCATTTTTTATAAATACATGGTCAACATTGGCCATAGATTTTCTCTAGATGCTGCTGGTGAAAGGGAAGAAACTTCATTCTGTATATTCCCTGCTCAAAAAAACCCTTCCCTGCTTCTTTCAGGGCCAAGATATATAATGTGTAATTAATAATTATTCTGGATCTCAAGTAATTATATTTTTTTTGTAACTTAAATTTTTATTGGTGTTTTATACACAATGATTGTAACAGGCATTCAAAAGGTCAGTAGTAGCAATGTTACAGTATAATCAAATGATTCAATTGAATTGACCTTATCTTAGGGTACATAAGAATTGCTCAGGAAAGGGCTTTTATTTATTTTTTTGGCCCTCAGGCAAAAATAGCCAAACCTACCCTACCTTATAGCATTTTTTATAAATACATGGTCAACATTGGCCATAGCTTTCTCTAGATGCTGCCGGTGAAAGGGAAGAAACTTCGTTCTGTATATTCATAGGCGGAGGGTGACTTGTTTGGGGAGGCTAAAGATGGCCCATACACAGACTGACCTACAGCTAATGTGACACTTAGTGGATTCGCTGCTGGCATAAAAAGTTAACCTCCCAACTACCTCTTGCCGTTCCCACTGACTCCCAGGGATACTGTACAAAAGTGCGGGTGGGAGGGCTTTTTTTTACCCTAAAATGTTTAGGATGTAAAAGCATTCCTACGTGCACTTCTGTTAGGGGATCTGCAAACATTTGTGTTTGTGATCAGTTAGCTTAAAGGGCTAGTTCACATTCGAATTCACTTTTATTTTTAATGGTTTTTCAGTTATTTAGCTTTTTGTTCAGCAGCTCTCCATTTGGTATTTCAGCAGCTATCTGGTTGCTAGGGTCTTATTTACCCTGGCAACCAGGTAGTGGTTTAAACAAGAGATGGGAATATGAATAGTTAAGGGGCCTACTTGGAAAAATAAGTAATACAAAATTATAATAATAATAAAATTGTAGCCTCACAGAGCAATATTTTTGGCCCCCATTTGAAATCTGGATAGAGGCAGAAGAGAAAGGCAAATTATTCAAAAAAATTAATTAGGAATAGGCCATTTTATAACATACTAAAGGTTAACTTAAAAGTGAACCACCCCTTTAGATGTGTTTATGTTAGTTCTATAGCAAGAAAGGCAGTGGGTACTGACTCCCCATTATATACAGTGAGACGCAGTCCGTAGTTACAAACCCAGCACATTATATACAGTGAAACACAGTGGGTACAGATGGCAGATATTCAGGCCTGGCACTATAACACTGGCACTGATACACAGCATTGGCCCCACTGTAACTTACTATAAATGAACAAAACAATGACAAACAAAAAAAAAATAGTAAGTGCAAAAAACAACAAGAAATATATAAACACACAATGAGCTTTTTCAGAGGGAAAGAGTTAACTTACCCTCCATCTGTTAGGGTAGGGGATAGATTATAAATTATTATAGATGTCAGGTCAGGCAAAAAACAATTTAATGTCAGCTAGTGATTCTTTAGAACTGTATAGTACCTGTGTATAGTACCTGTGTATAGTACCTGTGGGATGAAAACTGCAGCAAAAGTTGGGAGTTGGTTCTTAAGTAAAGTTTACAGCCTGCAGATTCTTCTTTTCAGTCTTCATTTCTGCACTGCTTCCAGTTTGCAAAATCTCCCGATCCCTGTGTGCATCTGTGCTCAGATTGGTCAATTTTACTGTCTGTCAAGAAAGCTGTGCTCTGATTGGAGAATCCACAAGAAGAAAGATCCAATCGGAGCACAGCAAAATGGGCTTGCAGGAACAAATTTCCAGCACAGTGCAGAAACGGAGTAAGGTTTTTTTGTTTTTGTTTTTTTTTAATGTGCCAAGCAGGTTTTCACACTTTTATACACTTATTTACACTCATATAACACACTTACACACTACAACACAACTTTTACACATGTACACACGTTTACACAAACACTTTGGTTGTTTTTTTTGTTTTGTTTTTTTGGTTTTTTTCATTTTACCACTTTGTTTTTAGTTTCTTTTACCTAAAAACTGTTTATTTTGACAGCGTGACTATTGGATCAGATATTCTGACCACTAATTACATTGTCATGTGAGTTATTTTGTTGTTTCACTGATTTGCACAATTTTTGTGGTTTTATCGCATTTTATCCCTGTATAAGTGTTCCTAATCTGTTTTCAGCGTAGCTTTGCCAGGTGTAACTTTGGTGTACAAAAATAACTTTGCCTATTTTGAATTCATCAGAATGTGTACTTTCCAAAAATATATGGTTTCCTGGGGGTCTCTGTATAGTTAAGGGGGGGTTACTGCACATAATACACTGACAGGGGGCTCTGTGTGCAAAAGCTGAGTTGGTAGGCGAGAAATTCTTATGCGCTATTTTCATTTTGGGGTCAGTACATACCGCAGACTTTGGTATATATATGCATATTGGGCATCAAACTGTTCAGTAGGCCTCTGGTGTTCCTATTTGGGGTAACTTGCCTTTGTATGCAAGAAATTGTGTGAGATAAATGCGGCAAACTGCAACATTTTTAGGCGATTTTCTGAAATGTCATAAAAACCAATAACTTTAGGAAAGCTTTGCAGATTGGTACTTTGGTGTAGAAAGGACTCTTTACTCTTGTTGGATTTGTCAGAATGTGTCTCGCTGGCAGGCGAGAAATCCTTATGCACTATTTTCATTTTGGGTTCAGTACATACCGCAGACTTTGGTATATCTATGCATATTGGGCATCAAACTGTGCAGAAACGGAGTAAGGTTTTTTTGTTTTTGTTTTTTTTTAATGTGCCAAGCAGGTTTGGGGAGCCTTATGGAAAATCCGCCTATGCGCAGATTTTGGTATATCTATGCATATTGGGCATCAAACTGTTCAGTAGACCATAGGTGTTCGTATTTGGGGTGATTTGCCTTTATCTGATCTTTATCAAGAAATTGTGAGAGATAAATGCGGCAAATTGCAACATTTTTATGCGATTTTCTAAATGTCATATAAATCTGCAAATTTAGGAAAGCTTTACAGCTTGGTACTTTGAAGCAAGAAGAAATGTTTACCCATTATAGATTCGGGGGGATGTGTACTTTCCTAAAATATATGGCTTTCTAGGGTGTTTTATTTGGTTACTTTATGACCTGTAGGAGATAAGATACTATAGACTGGAAGCTTTGAAGCAATTTTTTAAAAAAATCACAAATTTTGATAAAAACCAATAACTTTAGGAAAGCATTGTGACTTGATAGTTTGGAGTAAACAGACAGTTGTGCCTATTCTGTATTCCCCAGAATCTGTTCTTTCCAAAAAATGTACAATTTTCTGGGATAAACCTTCTGTTAGTGGAAATTGTGTCATTGAAATCTAAAGTATGCAGCTTTCTGGAGCAGTGCTTTGGAAATTTGGTAATGTACTGCTGGGAGTTTTTGACCTATACAAGTGAGAAATCTCCATAAAACTATATATATTTGGTATTGGCACGTTCAGGAGACATGGGACTTTCCAAATCAGTTGTAAATTCGTGCATAAAATAATTTTTCTTTCTAGTATGTGTGTTTATATTATGGAAAATTTGATTTTTTTTGCAGTTTTAGACATTTAGAAGCCTATATCTTGTTACAGAATTGGAATTACACAAATATTCTACCATATTTTGAAAGCTTAGGTTGTTCTGAAAAAAAAAACCAATATATTGTTTTCCTGGGTAAACTAAAAGTCCCCCGAGGAAAGGCCCCTAAAGTGAAACAGTGCAAAATGTTCAAAAACTGTCTGGCAATACAAGTTCCGCTTTGACCAAAGCAGCTGGCAGTGAAAGGGTTAACGCCACCACACTAGACACAGGCACCAGCATTTGTAAATCAGCCCTTGTATGCTTAGTACTTCCACCTCCAACATGTTTTACATATCATCCTCTTCCTAATTTTCTGTTTGTTTTTCCAGTACAGGTATATTAGAACTCAAATATAAAAATACCATGCTTATTTATACAGTTACCAAGTTAGATTCAAAGTGGCTCAAACTGTATGGGGGTAATTTATCAAACACCATTAACTCTTTAAAAATGTGTAACAGGCTAATGCTGTTATGCAATAAATGGCACTACAGTTGTCCAGATGCAATCGCCCATAGCAACCAATTAACAGATACTATTAATTGGCCGCTTGTACTAACATGGCATTCAGGTCATGCAATCAAAATCACCTGGTGCTCACTGGAAAAGGATAGTCAATCTCATACATCCAAACTCACAAAAGCTCCAGGGCACTGTTAAGCAGGGGAGGCAAAAGGGGCAGTATTAGGGGTCTACTGTATTGTGGTTCAGAAGTGGGAAGGGAGGCCACTTTCTTTCTTTTTTTAAAGGAGAACTAAAGCCTAACTAAAGAATTAGGGCAGAAATGTTATACATTATGTTTTGGGCTTCTGTAGAAGCTCAAGGCAACCATAGCCTCAACCGAAGATTTAAACGGTTACCGACAAGTCAGAAAAAACAAGCAAAGATTTGTTTAATGGCTTACACACTATAATAAATATGTCCATGAGAGTGGAAGGGGTGGACTTAAACCCATATGTAATAAAAGGCACTAAGTTTGCCCAGAAGCAGTAGCTAACAGCAACCAATAAGAGTTTATTTTTAAACAGGTGACCAGTTAACACTACCTGCTGATTGGCTGTAATGGGTTACTGCTCCTGGGCAAATTTAGTGCCTTTGGTTCAGACTAAGGCACCCCCCTCCGTGTATTAGAACATTAATTTAAAAAATCCAACAAATGATTGAGACACTCATGTAAATGACTATGCTTAATACCTTTATTTTGCAAATATATCTCACATGTTTTTAGTTACAGTGTTCTGATCATAAAACTGACAAGCCACCATACCACATCAAGGTAAACCCATATATGTTGGTCCTGACGATTTACCTTGGTCCCATTTTTTATGCATGGCTGCGTTTCTTGAGAAAAGTTCTCTTGACCAAAGCACTGGTCTCACAGTCTGATTCTCATTAACGGCACGGGTGTGGTGGTGCAAGTAGCAAGTTTATCCTTTTGCTTGTGCAGTGACTTGTGAAATCACCTCCTTCCATCCCTCTCATTGCTGGCATTATGACGGGTTAAAACACCAGCACTGGCGATTTTCACTCTGTTCCTTAAGGAGGATATCGACAAGTGTGTTTTTTTCTGCTGCACACAAAAAGTCTTTAACACACTTTGAATTGGCCCCTCCATCCCTACCCATGCCAATAGACAGCGTTGGTTTTCTTAACTTAACTGTCGTTTTTACTCCTTTCTGATTTTTAGTCTCTGGCACACAGTCCTTCAGCCAGGGGAATGGTGCTTCCGTATCCATACTTTATAAACACCGAAAACAGGTTTGTGGTCTGATTGCTTCATACGAGCACAAGAACCATATTTCAGAACAAGGATGTCGTCCTCATGGCGGCTCTTGTACATCACTCGGTCTGTATAGGAAGGTGTCCTCTGTTTCCCACTGGTGTCATAAACATCCGAGCCGATGTCAAATTTATATGTGGGAAAGAAATGGATGTCCGCTTCCTTAAATCCTCTGAATAGAGTCCCTTTATTCACCTCTTCTGACAGCTGGTCATACTGTAGGAGGGAACTCACATCATTCTGAGGAATGTTCTCTAGTATAGAATTCATTTCCGTTCGACTCTTGCTCAAGCGGAAATTGAAGTCCCCGAACCAGAACACCTCATCAAACCGACTTGTCACATCATCGGGATGAGAGCAATTCGGGTTTGTGAGAGGAACTTTTTTAGGGAGCTGCAGGTCTTTGATAATTTTCTCATAATTCTGGATCCTTTTCTTCACTTTGGAATCTCCTGCCGCAAAGTGGGAGCTGATGAAAAGGAATGATGTTCCGAAAAATGTAAATGAAACAGCCAAAGCCCCTTTGGTCTTAATCATTGGGAAGAACCTCGTGGTCACTTTTGCAGATTCAGCCTCTGAGCAGAACCGCACGAGATCTCGTCTCATAAACAGTGACATGTACAGGACTCCGTGAGCTGCTGAGTGGAGCAGGACATAACCATGTCCAAGTGTCCGCTGCAGTCGGTTCTCAAATTGCCGCCTGTTTGGGCAGCCTTCTTGTGTTCCAATGACATAAAGGTCTTGAGCAGCTTCAGCGCCGGATGGAAATAGGAAATCATCCAGTCTGTCAGGAAGATCCTTTTGTCCATTCATATTCCACGTGGCGATAAATATTCTCAGACTTCTCTGTGCAAGACGTTGTTTTAATTCGTCTTCTCTCAATAAGCCTTCTTCAACTACAGGTTTCTCTTCTAGAGGAACTCTATGGCTGGGCTCACTTACTTCAACCAGAGGTCTCTCTTCTAGATGAACTCTATGGCTGGGCTCGCTTACTCCAACCAGAGGTCTCTCTTCTAGATGAACTCTATGGCTGGGCTCGCTTACTCCAACCAGAGGTCTCTCATCTTGATGAACTCTATGGCTGGTCTGGCTAGAACAACATGCAGGGTTCTTAAAAGTGGTAGGTGCCTGTGGGGTATAACTTAAATACCAGTAAATGGCTACCACCGATGTAAATACAAGCAGGAGACAGATGGAAAATAGGTAATGCTGAGGATAAAAATCTGGTTTGAATACAATCATTGCAAATAGAAGAGCCAAACCCATCCTCCTGCTGTTGGGATGTTTCCAGTAATGGCTAACAGTCCAGTCAAAGGTAACTGCCAATGAAAGTATCACAAGGATCATGAGGATTACTGAAGTCAGTATCTCATCAGTATCTCTCATGTGTCCAACATCTCCTAGTCCTAATTCTTCATGTCTTTCAATTTCGTTATACAAAAATGTTGAAGGATCATAGGAAAGAAAAAATTGTTGTAATAGGATTATAAAAGAAAAAAGAATTTGGAAATTCATGTTGCTGAGCTGTAGGTCAGCAGGTGTTGTCCGAAGCGAGTCAACACTTCGAACTGAGCTGTGCTGTCAGTCTCAGGGGTTAAGTTGCTTTTCACTTGTGATGTCACAATGCTCACATTATGACATCACAACACTGTTACCGCATACTAATGAGCAGGTGGTTATATAGTGATGATGTCATAATGGTGTTGCCATGGCGATCACACAATAGAAGCTGCTGATCACAATGCTCACATTATGACATGACAACATGTTACCGCATACTAATGAGCAAGTGGTTATATAGTGATGATGTCATAATAGTGTTGCCATGGCGATCACACAATAGAAGCTGCTGCATTTGCATGAATGATGGAGGGAATTTCTGCTTAAAATAAAATGTTGAACTATAGTTGAAGTAATAATAAAAAACTTTTTTATGACAATGTTCCTTTATTATTAGTTATAGTCAGTTTTTTGTTACCAGAATACATGAAAATATGTCTAACTTAATTTTTCTAATTCAGTCTGTATAGTTTGGTGATTTGTCTCACAGAAATGTGATTACAATTTTAACTTAAATAATGCCATAATGTATATGAAAATTTTAAATTGTGTTTGTTTTTGTAATTCAAGAAATTCGGCACTGTGGCCATCTAAAATTTTTAAAAAAGTAAGTTTGTTTTGGGCAAATTTCATTTGATGCAATGGCGTTTTGCCTGACACAGTTGTGCCTGATTTGTCAGAATAAATGCAACCGCCCATGCACTTTGTAAGTGTAAGTGATATCTGCATCTGATTCTTTAGACACAAGTGCGCTGCGCCTATTGATGCAGGGCTCAATGTGAACCCTTGAGTTACCACTTGGTCTGGAGGGAATGGTTGCTCCAGGGTTCCCCTGCATCAATAAGCAGAGCTCCATTTGGAATAAGAGGCAGGAAGGACCGAGTGTTGAGTGCAACTATATGGAATTGCAAAGAGCGCGTTTTGATGCGAGTATCTTTAACCCACAACTGACTGTGAGGAAGATTGCAAACGTACAACTGCACTTGTGGTCAAGAACAACCTCTCCATTATGATATACAGATATAGAACCCGTTATCCAGAATGCTCGGGACCAAGGGTATCCTTTATAAGGGGTCTTAAGACCTTAAGTCTACAAAAGAATCAATAAAACATTAATTAAACCCTATGGGATTGTTTTGCCTCCAATAACGATTAATTATAACTTAGTTGGGATCAATTGCAGGTACTGTTTTATTATTACAGAGAAAAGGGAATCATTTAACCATGAAATAAACCCAATAGGGCTGTTCTGCCCCAATAAGGGGTAATTATATCTTAGTTGGGATCAAGTACAGGTACTGTTTTATTATTACAGAGAAAAGGGAATCATTTAACCATTAAATAAACCCAATAGGGCTGTTCTGCCCCAATAAGGGGTAATTATATCTTAGTTGGGATCAAGTACAGGTACTGTTTTATTACTACAGAGAAAAAGGTCAGTTTTAAAATTCTGATCCCATACCTGTACCTTGTTAAAGGAGACATATTGGATAAAGGAAAACCCCTAACCCTGTAGGCAATTATGAATAATATAAGGTGCTGGTTTCCCTTTGGGCTAAACATTAATCCTATCTGTAACAATGGCCCCTTTATTGGAGCTCCCTATAGATCCTATCACTTCTCTGTCTGAGTTTGAAATGAGGGGTGGGCATGTCCCAACGGTCCCTGCCAGAAGCACAGTAGGAGGGGGAGAGCCAATCACAACCCTGCAGTCACACAAGCACAGACAGGCTTCAGTTCCCTATCAGTTCAGTCTAGCTGCTGATTGGTTCCTATCCTACAGTGCAGTGTACGGAGGGCCGCCGGCTCCCCAGCTCGTCCAGAGAATTCAGCCAGCAGGAAGTGGAACAGATGGGCGGGGCTAGTGGGGTTTTGGGCGAATTTCTCAATAAATCAGCCCGAAACACAACTTTTTTAGCACAATCCTTCTATATCTAGAGGAGTATAATTCCCTGGTACATTATAAGTTTTTATAGGATATGTCTCCTTTAATGTTAAATGTTTGGCTGCATTTTATCTTCAGACTCACAGATTCCAAAGAGAGCTTATCTCTCACACACCTTTTAGTTTTTTGTGTTATTTACAGAGATCAGCCTAAATATTCTCCTCAGTCCACAAAAGCAACAGGACTTCTGCTGGTCTTAAATTGCTGGTGCAGTTCTCTGGTAATGAGTAGAGAAGTCTGTGGCACATCCACAAAGTATGAGCACTCCCCCTTGTACAGTATGCATAAGTGCAATTATACGCAGAATGAATGCTATAAGGTTTAGGATTGAATATCCTTGACCACAGAAAGTAATATATGCATTTCAGTAAAAACTTATGAATGTAAAGCCCTATTTTCTTTCCATTCTGCAGAAATACATTGTAATAAAAAATGAATTCAACCACCATCTGCTTAGTGAAGAGGTGCTCCTGAGTATACAGTTTCGTATATTTAAAGACTGTGGAATTGATTCCCTTGCCTTGCTGATTCTCTTACCCTGTCAACAAATGGAGAGAATCTTTTTCCATTTATATGAATACTGTGCGCACACCTTCACTGGGCATTAATACTATAAACATGTTTAAAGTGAGCACAGCTTACACTTTTGCTATTAGCAATAACTAGAATTCTCTGCTTTCCAGGTGCCTATAAGACACAACACCAGGGTAGATTTGGGGTAAAATAAAAAGAAACAGAAAAAGGCACATAGTCAGTAGAAAAGGATGGTACATAATGAAACATGAAACAATGAAACCTCTTATTGCATATAATCATGACTTGTTAGTGGCCACGCTGTGCTTATCATGAAATGCTGGGGGCCAAACTGTGCCTGTTAAATAATGTTAGAGGTTATGCTGTACCTGTCATGAAATGTTGGGGGCCATACTGTGCCTGTCACTAATACTGGGAGACCAAACAATGTGCGGATCCTGTTATTTCCTGCCATCCTGCCCAGCCATGCTTTGTACAAGGAGCTGTCTATATGGCCATTTGTTTGGCTGGGGATCATGACAAAGTTTGTCATGGTTTGTCTGGCTAATGGGTTCCAAATTTAAAGCACCAGTGCAAATAGACTGACAACTCTTCACCAAATAATGGGGCTTCCTCTACTGTCCCCACCCATAGTCCCCCGTTAAGCAGCAATGTTAACTTGCATATAGTGAAGCTAAAATTGCCATCACCATCTCCATCATTGCCAACGGGCACTACATTTGCTATTATATAAATATATATATATATATATTATATATATATATATATATATATATATATATATATATATATATATATATATATATATATATATTCCACTGACGGCACTCACCAATCACAGGCCACACGCCGGGTGCTCACCAAAGATATTCACACAGCACTCACGGCTTGTATATATATATATATATACAGGTATGGGATCCCTTATCCGGAAACCCGATATCCAGAAAGCTCCGAATAATGGAAAGCCTGTCTACCATCATAGGCCGAGGGTGACTTTTTTGTTTGGGGAGGCTAAAGATGGCCCATACACAGACTGACCTACAGCTA
This sequence comes from Xenopus tropicalis, assembly GCF_000004195.4. Lineage (NCBI taxonomy): Eukaryota > Metazoa > Chordata > Amphibia > Anura > Pipidae > Xenopus > Xenopus tropicalis. The sequence goes on from NC_030677.2 coordinate 166,606,821, forward strand.
ATTTGACACTTAGTGGATTCGCTGCTGGCATAAAAAGTTAACCTCCCAACTACCTCTTGCCATTCCCACTGACTCCCAGGGATACTGTACAAAAGTGCGGGTGGGGGTACTTATTTTTACCCTAAAATGTTTAGGATGTAAAAGCATTCCTACGTGCACTTCTGTTAGGGGATCTGCAAACATTTGTGTTTGTGATCAGTTAGCTTAAAGGGGTAGTTCGCATTCGAATTCACTTTTATTTTTACCCTGGCAACCAGGTAGTGGTTTAAACAAGAGATGGGAATATGAATAGTGAAGGGGCCTACTTGGAAAAATAAGTAATACAAAATTATAATACTAATAAAATTGTAGCCTCACAGAGCAATATTTTTGGCCCCCATTTGAAATCTGTATAGAGGCAGAACAGAGGCAAATTATTCAAAAAAATTAATTAGGAAGACCAATTGCAAAGTTGCTAGGAATAGGCCATTTTATAACATACTAAAGGTTAACTTAGATGTGTTTGTTAGTTTTATAGCAAGAAAGGCAGTGGGTACTGACTCCCCATTATATACAGTGAGACGCAGTCCGTAGTTACAAACCCAGCACATTATATACAGTGAAACTCAGTGGGTACAGATGGCAGATATTCAGGCCCTGGCACTATAACACTGGCACGGATACACAACATTGGCCCCACTGTAACTTACTATAAATGAACAAAACAATGAAAAAAAAAAAAAATAGTAAGTGCAAAAAACAACAACAAATATATAAACACACAATGAGCTTTTTCAGAGGGAAAGAGTTAACTTACCCTCCATCTGTTAGGGTAGGGGATAGATTATAAATTATTATAGATGTCAGGTCAGGCAAAAAACAATTTAATGTCAGCTAGTGATTCTTTAGAACTGTATAGTACCTTTGTATAGTACCTGTGTATAGTACCTGTGGGATGAAAACTGCAGCAAAAGTTGGGAGTTGGTTCTTAAGTAAAGTTTACAGCCTGCAGATTCTTCTTTTCAGTCTTCATTTCTGCACTGCTTCCAGTTTGCAAAATCTCCCAATCCCTGTGTGCATCTGTTCTCTGATTGGTCAATTTTACTGTCTGTCAAGAAAGCTGTGCTCTGATTGGAGAATCCACAAGAAGAAAGATCCAATCGGAGCACAGCAAAACGGGCTTGCAGGAACAAATTTCCAGCACAGTGCAGAAACGGAGTAAGGTTTTTTTTGTTTTTTTTTAATGTGCCAAGCAGGTTTGGGGAGGCTTAGCCTCCCCTAGCCTTATGGAAAATCCGCCTATGTGTATATTCCCTGCTCAAAACAACCCTTCCCTGCTTCTTTCAGGGCCAAGATATATAATTTATGTATGTATGTATGTATAACTTTATTTATAAAGCGCCACAAGGGTACGCAGCGCTGTACAGTCTTACAGAATACAAAATTACACACAGGGAGGACGAGTGATATAATAAATAAATACAATAAATACAAATATGTATATATATATATATATATATAAGTGCCATGTGGTATGAGACACAGTAGGAAGGAGGTCCCTGCCCCGTAGAGCTTACAATCTGAGTGGTTGGGTAACATACAGGCACAAACTGGAAGGTAAGAGTGCATCAGGTATGGGTATTTAATTAATAATTATTCTGGATCTCAAGTAATTATATTTTTTTTGTAACTTAAATTTTTTTTGATGTTTTATACACAATGATTGTAACAGGCATTCAAAAGGTCAGTAGTAGCAATGTTACAGTATAATCAAATGATTCAATTGAATTGACCTTATCTCAGGGTACATAAGAATTGCTCAGGAAAGGGCTTTTATTTTTTTTTTGGCCCTCAGGCAAAAATAGCCAAACCTACCCTACCTTATAGTATTTTTTATAAATACATGGTCAACATTGGCCATAGCTTTCTCTAGATGCTGCCGGTGAAAAGGAAGAAACTTCGTTCTGTATATTCCCTGCTCAAAACAACCCTTCCCTGCTTCTTTCAGGGCCAAGATATATAATGTTTAATTAATAATTATTCTGGATCTCAAGTAATTATATTTTTTTTCTAACTTAAATTTTTATTGGTGTCTTATACACAATGATTGTAACAGGCTTTTAAAAGGTCAGTAGTAGCAATGTTACAGTATAATCAAATGATTCAATTGAATTGACCTTATCTCAGGGTACATAACAGGTCTGTTTATCAACATTTCTCATTAATCAGGTAGTCTAGGTTATCTTAAGTTGGTAGTAATGTTTAGAAAAAACAGTTGTAATTGCCAGTCATAGTTAGAGAACAAATAAATGGGGGGGGGGGGGTAAGAAACATGGAGGGGAATTTGGGTCCCTTGGGGGGAAGGGGAAGAGTTGGTTGTGGTTGTGAGTCAGGTAAAAGGGTTAATCTTGTATGGGGTATAACCTGCTCTGTGCCCTTATGTTTGTTATATAGTAGTCCCATCTAGACCAGACCATCTCCCATTGTTTGCATCGGTCACAGATGTTGGCTGTCATATATTCCATTTCCCTCATGTCTCTCACCCTCGAAAGGACATCTCCGAGCTTAGGGGGTTCTTCCACTGTTTAGTGATCGCGAGTCTAGTAGCTGTTAAGATAAAGTTTGTTAACCTTTGTTCTGCAGCTGCATTATCTAGGATTGGTCTACCCACTAGGGCTGTGTAAATATCTAGTTGAGTGTTTTTGAACATAATGCGAGACATCAGGCCTTCTATTTCCTTCCATAGTGCTGATATCATGGGGCAATGCCACATGATATGTTGGAGTGTCCCCTGTTTGCCACAGTTTCTCCAGCATAGTGGGGACTCAAGTAATTATATTAATGTGTTTTTGCATTTTGTCGATGATGTTAGATTTTCTCTGTTAGTAGCATAAGGGAAATGCTGGTGCTGAGAATCTGTAGCCTGATTTTGGTTGGCTAATTCCATCCCATGTGGCCAGTGTGCTGCACTGTTAAATGACAAGCTACTTTAGTTTGTACTTTCCACCGTTTCCCAACAACACTATTTCAATTCAAGTATTGGCATTTAAGCAGAATCGGGTGCTGAATAAAGTACAACCACAAATAAACCTATTTTCTCTAAAACCACAAATGCCAAGAGACTTATTAAAACAAGCTTTTAAAAAAGCATGAATAAAAAAATGCAAAAAACTAGAATTTTTCATTTTGTTGCACAAATGAAAGTAAAAAAAAATCTAAAACCACAAAGCAAAAAAGATTAGCCAACTGAACAAGGACATCTGCTGTTGACTTCTCCATGATCTCAACGGCTTTTGGCTGGCTTGTTTTTACTTTTGGATCTCAGTTTTGATGCATAATAAATGGCAAAACAATTGTTTTTTTCCACAAAAAATATGAATTGTGAAAAGAAAAAAACACAATCTATAATAAATGGGCTCCTAAGGAACCAGAAGCATATTGAAAGAGGAGCTTATAATTAAAGCAAACTGTTATTTTTATGCCAGTGAATCATGTCACTAATGATGGGTGTGGCACTTTGTGCACCCTTTTAGTACAATAAGAATGCAGAGACAGTTTCCATTCTACCGTCTTTTATTTTACTCATCATTGCTCTATTTTTAAAGAATCAGGCATTACAATGTAGCTAGAATGGGGCTTAAAAGTTCGACTTGGGTAGGTAGGAAGGATTGGCAATATATTATCAAAGGAAAGAGATCTCAATTTCAACTTCTCTTTTTCAGCCACGGTCAAGTTTTAAGAAAGTAGAAGACAACAGACCTAAAAAGTTAGAAAATTCTTCAGCAGGTAAGAATAAAGCATTTAGTGTATGCTTATATTAACAGATTTCGTTGGTATATCAGTATCTACTGTAAATGCTTGCTTCATGTGTCCATAGTAAGCCAGCACTGAAAATTTTCATAGCTAGGGTTCCCCGCAGCAAATCTGCACATCAGAATGTTCATAGCACAGAACTGAATAGAGTATAGTTAACAAACTAAGGGGCAGATTTATTACACTGTTTAAAAAAAACGGCGATAAAATTTGAATTGTGCTTTATATGTCTGTGTATTGATCCAGTCACTTCATAATGATTTTTAATTGGGACATTTTGGAAGAGTTGGGTCTTAAAAGACATTTTCATATGGCACATATTCATTTTCATTTACTCATGTCTCAAGATTGGATCATGGGGAAGAAATAAGGGTTATTAAGTCAAAGATTAAAAAAATTTGAAAGACAATAATATTCTGCAAAAATTTCTGCTGTGCTAGCAGCAGTGCCATGTTACCCATTTTAGACAGCTGACAAGAACACCATTTAAACCTTTGGAAATAACTCCATTATATTACCTTTATTAGGAAGTGTGCAAAAATCGTGAAAGTCAGTTTTAGTAAAAATGAAATATTCTAATATAAAAATTCAGCATCTAAAAGCTGGGGAGTTCATGTAGAATGGGAGTTGTATTAGCAGAATTTAAGCTTTATTTTGTATTTGAAGATTGGCAGATTCATTTGAAATTCGCAGACTTATTTAAATGATGGCTAAAATGTGATTTCACTGCTTTCAAATTGTTGGGTTTTTTTTTGCCTTAAGACCATAAGACATAAATAAAATAGTGCAGTGTCTCGCGAGATCCAGTTCAGGCTTATTTCACCAGAGCAGTTGCCATATTCTGGGCATGTAAAGCACAAATATTACTGGAAGAATGATGCAGAGCAACAGTATGTTCTTCCATGAATACTTTTATTAAACACTGAAATGAAAGAAAAGTCTTACAAGCAGTAGAAAACTTAATTTTCTTTGGGATTGCCTCCATAGTTATTTTTGGGGGACTGCTGCTTTGATTCTATTGATGCCCACTGCTATGTATAGGGACAGGACAACTGAAAACCTGGGCAGTGGGTACAACTTCCCACACTACTGAGCTTTGAGGATAAGATGGAAGCCTAGATGTGGGAAGAACTTTTATCAATTCATGTGACTTTCTGTCCCTCACATGGGGGTGCAATTAACCCCTTGGTGCTCACTGCCATTTTTTAGTCCAGGAAAAAGAAATCATGGTATCATAAGCTTTTACAATAGATTACTTATCCAAGTGCCATTTATTTTACCTCCCCTTTCCTTTCATCATCTTCATACACTACTTAAATTAATTAAAATTAATAATATATATAACAAAACCTGCAGGCTTGGGAGAGATGTTTATGTAATAATGTCATTCTTCTCACTAATTTTCCTTGTTTGTTTATCTTATTTAATATTGCATACACAGTAACATGGTGCTGTACAAAGTTTTGTCTAGTGGAAAACTTTTGGGCTGACAGGTGTAGGGCTCTAGCAGGACACCGTGGGGCCCCTGGGATGTGCAGCATGAGAGTGCTATTTGGCAGATGCACCTGTGTCTGCCCCCTGTGATCTAAAGGATTTGGCTCCAATCCCTTGTATCCTGTCCTGACTTATTCCAAGTTAGCGCCTTTTCTGCAAAAGTACAGTAGGTTCTGAAGCCCAAAGCCCTCATTGACTCTCCAATTCTCTGACTGTTGTTTTGGCTTTTGTCTGTTCAAGATTTGGCATGAATACGGTGTATAACAATTCATGTCTTTCATGACCTGGATACCGCTTGCTCTGTACTTTGTCTCCCCCTGGTCGCCTACACCACTGGTTTTTGTGGTTTTCCACTGTTCTATCTGTTTGATAAAGTGAAGTGGGTCAGATCTCCGTAGGTGTTGTCACAGAAAGCATGGGGCCCCAGAGGGGCGTTTATGAGGGGATTGTTTATTTTCCAAAGGTACCAGACTACAGTAAAAGTAGGTTCATTCTGGAATTTAACCATACCCTTATTTAAATAAAACTATTTTAAAACTTCTGTGGACTTATTATTTATTTTATTTGCTCCAAAGCAAAACCTTTTGGAGTCATAAAGGCTCATTTAAAACTGCAAGTGCAGGTTGCAAAGTGCAATTTTAGAAGGAAATTGCAATGTTTTTACCCGCAGTGCAGCATTGCTTCCCTGAATTACAGCATGATTGTTGCCATGCACAGCATTGAATTTGCCGCAGTTGCATCCAATATGACTAAATAAACGCAGTTGTGACTAAAAGTTTCATACCAGGGAAGGCATCACTTTCAACATTTAGTGTTAAAATGGCATTAGCATGTGATTCTTTGTGTCAGTAAGCACAAACAAATGGCAGCTCAATTAAAAAATGCGTAATTAAAAAATGTGTAAAGAGTGTGTTCAGATGCAGGTACATTTAATGGCCTTGCGTCCATCTGAGCTCATTCTTTACAAATTAGCTTAGCTGAAGCACTCTTCACTGAAACTAGACTAGTTCTTTCTAACATAAATTCCTGTAATAGCTGCGTCAGAAAGGATTGATTCTAATGTTAGAAAGGTCCATGAGATACTAATGCATCTCCATTCTTTATAAACAAGTTTAAAGATTTTGGAATAATACATTCATATAAATTAGTAGCCATGTTGCTATGCTGTTTGGCTAGGCTGCTTCCAAAATCTTTATTATTATTATGATGTGAGAAGCGTGCACAAATCCAAACACTCTGGGGCTGATTTACTTACCCACGAACGGGTCGAATGGAGTCCGATTGCGTTTTTTTCGTAATGATCGGTATTTTGCGATTTTTTCGTATGTTTTGCGATTTTTTCGGATTCTTTACAAATTTTTCGTTACCAATACGATTTTTGCGTAAAAACGCGAGTTTTCCTATCCATTACGAAAGTTGCGTAAAAAGTTGCGCATTTTTCGTAGCGTTAAAACTTACGCGAAAAATGCGCAACTTTTCGCGTAAGTTTTAACGCTACGAAAAATGCGTACAGAATCCGAAAAAATCGCAAAACATACGAAAAAGTCGCAAAATGTTCGTTTTCAAGTCGGAACTTTTCCAATTCTGGTCGGATTCGTGGGTTAGTAAATCAGCCCCTCTGTGTGCAATAACCCTTACTGATTTATGGGACAGCTCTTTTATTCTGAGTATCAAATAAGAAGGTTTCAGAGGGGTTTTTAAAAGGGCAGAAATCTAAAAAGAAAAGGCTTTATTCTCACATTTGAAGTCATCATTTCAGCAGCTGAATGGATATTTTAGGGCATTTTGAGAGATTGAGTTACTAGGGAAAAACTGCAGTAATCAAAATATCGATTTTTTCAGTTCAGGTTTTTTTAAGGCCGAAAACCCGTGATTTTGTCACGCCTTATTATGCAACAAAACCTCAACAAATTTGTATAAAAAAAAAGACACCAGCTAAATCCTTTTCACATCATGTAGAAGTCAATGACAGATGTTTCTTTTACAACTGGAAGATCTTTCTTTGTTTTGTGGTTTTAAGGGTTTTCAGGCTTCTTTGATTCTGGCTTATGTACAGCAATTCAAAAAAGTTGTTGTTTTTGTGTGTCAAATCGCATTTTTTGTGTTTTTTTTCCTGCAACTTTTTTGTTCCTGCTTGATAAATGACTGACATTTATGGAAATTAGTTTAGTTATGGTTTCAAAAAAATATAAAATCACGAAAATCTGAATGTTAATAAATCCCCCCCAAATGTGGTCATAGCACTTAGAGACTTAAGGGCACTATTGAGAGAACTGAAGGTATGCCTGCAGCTTGAAATTAACTCTTTAATAGTTTTTCCTTCTCCTTTAAGCAATGACAGTTGTTTGATTTTGTCATCTCATTTAATCCCTGCTTCCAGTTGCCATATTTAACACACATTAGACAAAATATTAATTCATGCTGTCAAATCCTTTATAGATGTCACTTTTATGTAGACTCCCCTGACAAAAACTGACTAAACCGTGATTATTACTGCTGCCAGGCTTACAAACACACACTAGCAACATCTAGATAGACAGGGACATCTATCCCCACACATTATTTCCAGCTTCCCTCACCATTTAGATTGTAAGCTCTTGTGAGCAGGGGGTCTAGCCTTTATAGTGTGTTGTACAATTTTTGCTGTTTTGTAGTTTAATTTGTGTGCTGTATATGCTATGTTTTCACATATATGCCCTTACTCTCTAATAGTCCGCAGGAGGCAGGGGAACTGTTAACAAAATGATTATTAAGGATTTTTTTGAAGGCTGTGTGTAAAAAACGCAAACAGTGCAGTGGCTAAATAAAAAGCGTCATCATGTCAGCCTAAGATATAGCAAAACAATTACATAAGGTTGCCTTCTGCTATATAAATTCATTGCAGCACTATCCTGTAAGAAAGATACTTCTCTGGTACACATTAGTTAGCAGTGTAAATACAGTTTTTCTGCCATCATTTGTAGTCAAAGCAACTTATTTTTGTATATCTCTCTATGCAGATCTGGAACAGTCTCATAGAATTGTTTCTCAGGAACCCAGACATGAACATTCCATTGATTCCAGTAAAGAAACAAAAAAGTGTAAGAAAGAGGAGTACAAGTGGAGGCTTTCTCACCTCTTAGGCTCTGAGCAAAGCGATGCCCAGGAATACCACAGTGACAATTCTACAGAAAGTGTGTGCACTGAGGACTTTGTAATAAAGTTCAAAAAAGGCATGATTGACCCAGTAGTTAGTGGTGGTAATGATGATCACATCATGAGCAGTTCAGAAAAGAGCTATGGAGATCATAAAGAAACTTTGGGAGACATACTTGAGAAGATGGGTCCCCTAATGGAAGACACAGGAGATCCTGTGCCCCTAAACACAGCAAGAAGAGAAAATTTCTTGCAAAAATTTAAAGAAGAGTTACAAGTTGCACTATCATTTAGCGATTCAGACCAAGCTGAAGAATGTGCCAGGAACAGGAGAGACAGTTTGGAATCTCTGGGAGGAAGAATATCAAGACTTAGCCATGCAAAAATTTCAGAGCCTTCAAGCCTGCTAAGCTTTGGGAAAGGCAGTTCAGTAGCAAGTTATTTGCCATCCAAAAGTGCAGGTGATAGCCAGAAAGGTTTGGGTTCTAAGGATGATTACTTAATTACCACTTATGCTATTTATCCCAACACCTTGGAAAATGCAAAAGTCAGTATGAAGAATCTGCAGGAAACAAACCAGGGTTTAAAGGTAGTGGCAACGGGAGTAAAAAAAACTGGGAAAGATGGTCTAGGGGCCCAAGTGTCAGAGTCCCATTCTTCGGACACAGGATCAGGTCCTACTAAAATGCACAATGATCAAAGTTCACTAGAATATTATAAAGAAGAAGGAAAAACAGAAAATACCAGAAGTCTATTGCAAACTAAAGGTCAAGTATCAGAGTCAGAAATACCAAAAGCAAGCCAAATGGAGGAACTGGAAGGCTCACAAAAAGGTTGCTATTTGAAATACTTAATATACAATAAAAAGAATGGTGGTGTAAGTCAAGAATTTGGCAATAAGGTTCTTATAGATGATGCTGCAGGAACACTGTTATCCAGAGATTCGACAGAACATTCTGAAAGTGATAAAATGCTTGCAGAGCAAGAAAGAGAAACATATTATGCAAAAACGCAGGCATCATGGGAATCAAACTTCAAACCTGAATTAAGTATGTCTACATTTACAATAAAAATCAACTCATTTAATAGGGCTTTCATTAATGAAATGCATTACTTTTTTGTTTTTGGATTTCTCTCCAATGATTGTTTCCAGACTTTAAGGCTTTACTTACAGATATGGTAGCGAGAATAGTGACTGTGTCTGCTTTAAGCACCCAGTACCTTTTTCTCTATTATGTGCACAAATATCCACTGTACTGCTTTAATTAAATATAAAGGTTTCCCAATATTGGTCACACTGTTGCTGTAGCTCAGAGATGCAGTAAATTAGAATCCACATATTATTTTGAAGGAAATTTGAGGCTGAAAGTAGGCCCTGCCTAGATCATTTAATTTCCAGTGTTTATAGCTTATGAGCAGTCTTGTAATAAAGAGAACACCTCAATAGAATTAGAGAAACCCTTGGAATAAATGCTCCATTAAGCTTGGCTTAGAGAAAACCATGAAATCCGGATATGCCAGTAATTAATGAGTTAAAAGTGCACAGCTTGAGTCATAGTTATTTTTGTTTCTTAATTAGGCATGTTGTAAGATCTTAATGTTCTTTTAAACCTTTGTATCAATGACTGAGGAAGCAAGAGGGTTCTATATAAAGAGCTCTGTACAGGGAGTGTTTTAATGGGTCAGTGCATTGCACACATGACCTATCTTTGATTTCCTGAAACCTTTTGCCTTGTCCCCTATAACACTTAAAACAAACATGCATGTGTACATACTATATATATAGCACTCACCAGGTCTTATGCAGGCAAAAATAAGTTTATTTTAATATTTTATTTAATAAAACAATTAAATAGAAACTAACTTATTTTTATTTGCATAAATCCTGTTGAGTGCTGTACTTCATATATATATATATATATATATATATATATTTAGGCAAACTCATTTCTTTATCAAAGCGTAGTATTGTTAAAGGGGAACTGGTGCTGTTAAAAAAAACTATTAAACTGTAGTGGGAATAAATATGAAAGTGTTTCAGAAAAAGACTGCAAAAACCTATACAAGTAAATTTGGTGTTCATTGTTATTTTGTCTGCCCATTTAGTTTCCTTGACGTTTTATATCTGACTCTTTTTTTTTTTACTTGAGACACTTAAAGGGACATTTAATGAGATTTCAGGAGCCAAGCTCAAGGTAGAAAGCTCTTTATGCACCCATTTTTAGGCCTGTTTGGGGCACATGCATATGCATAATGGGTAACTGTTTCGGCTCGCTCACTATGCATAAACGCATCATCCAATTTCTATGTTACATGCATGCTCATATGGCACAGCACACAGCCAAGTAATATTTCAGAAAAAAAGTATTATTTCTCAGTTAACGCACACCTCTGGTAAGGGAAACAGTATTTCAGATGGATGTTAGAGCTTAATGCTGTGGTTGAGCTGTACTGCACGCTAATACATAATGAATTGACACAGATACCAGCTTTGATAAATATGTCAATTCCATACCAGTTTCCTGTCAGATTTTCCTGGAAGAAAAGTTATGATCTTTATTAAACCTGCTGCGTAATGGAAAAACATGACAAATTGTGCTGTTTTTTGCACTTTGATAAAGGGCCCATTTCTCTAGAAATTTTTCTGTATAACAGATGGAAAATATTGCTTATTATTATTTTAGTTTGCTAGAGTGTTATATTACTCAATATTTTAGGCAGCTACAGCCACCTTTATGCATATTTCAGTTTAACACATTTAAGTTTTTTAATAAATAATAGTATTTTTTGCAAATATTTTGTAGGTATCAAAGACAAAGTGGATAGCCAGACTAACATAGACGTCTCCTTAACAGATGACAAGATTGGCATTTCACAGTATAAACATGTGGCTGGTATGTAAGATAAAATGAATGGTATGTTCTTCTTAGGAAGCAGAGAAAGTGGAACTGTGGTCATTCCTTTTTTGTTAAAGGAACAGTAACTCCAAAAAATGAAAGTGTATAAAAGTAATTACAATATAATGTACTGTTGCCCTGCATTGCTACAACTGGTGTGTTTTCCTCAGACTACTTTAGTTTATATAAGTAAGCTGCTGTGTAACCATGGGGGCAGCCATTCAAAGGAGAAAAGGTACAGGTTACTTAGCAGATAACAGATAACTTCTAGTTATATGCTATGTAACCTGTGCCTTTTCTCCTTTTTTCCAGCTTGAATGGCTGCCCCCATGGTTACGCATCAGCTTATTTATATAGTAGCTTTTCTGTAGCAAAAACACCAGTTTTTTGCAGCGCAACAGCACATTATATTTTAATTACTTTAAAACACTTTTAACTGAATAGACATAACTGCAAGCTGCCTAGTGTCATTACATACAGTAGTGAGAATTTACAGTGGCTTGCAAAAGTATTCGGCCCCCTTGAACTTTTCCACATTTTGTCACATTACAGCCACAAACATGAATCAATTTTATTGGAATTCCACGTGAAAGACCAATACAAAATGTTGTACACGTGAGAAGTGGAACGAAAGTCATACATGATTCCAAACATTTTTTACAAATAAATAACTGCAAAGTGGGGTGTGCGTAATTATTCAGCCCCCTGAGTCAATACTTTGTAGAACCACCTTTTGCTGCAATTCCAGCTGCCAGGCTTTTAGGGTATGTCTCTACCAGCTTTGCACATCTACAGACTGAAATCCTTGCCCATTCTTCTTTGCAAAACAGCTCCAGCTCAGTCAGATTAGATGGACAGCGTTTGTGAACAGCAGTTTTCAGATCTTGCCACAGATTCTCCATTGGATTTAGATCTGGACTTTGACTGGGCCATTCTAACACATGGATATGTTTTGTTTTAAACCATTCCATTGTTGCCCTGGCTTTATGTTTAGGGTCGTTGTCCTGCTGGAAGGTGAACCTCCGCCCCAGTCTCAAGTCTTTTGCAGACTCCAAGAGGTTTTCTTCCAAGATTGCCCTGTATTTGGCTCCATCCATCTTCCCATCAACTCTGAGCAGCTTCCCTGTCCCTGCTGAAGAGAAGCACCCCCAGAGCATGATGCTGCCACCACCATATTTGACAGTGGGGATGGTGTGTTCAGAGTGATGTGCAGTGTTAGTTTTCCGCCACACATAGCTTTTTGCATTTTGGCCAAAAAGTTCCATTTTGGTCTCATCTGACCAGAACACCTTCTTCCACATGTTTGCTGTGTCCCCCACATGGCTTGTGGCAAACTGCAAATGGGACTTCTTATGGTTTTCTGTTAACAATGGCTTTCTTCTTGCCACTCTTCCATAAAGGCCAACTTTGTGCAGTGCAAGACTAATAGTTGTCATATGGACAGATTCCCCCACCTGAGCTGTAGATCTCTGCAGCTCGTCCAGAGTCACCATGGGCCTCTTGGCTGCATTTCTGATCAGCGCTCTCCTTGTTCGGCCTGTGAGTTTAGGGGGACGGCCTTGTCTTGGTAGGTTTACAGTTGTGCCATACTCCTTCCATTTCTGAATGATCGCTTGAACAGTGCTCCGTGGGATGTTCAAGGCTTTGGAAATCTTTTTGTAGCCTAAGCCTGCTTTAAATTTCTCAATAACTTTATCCCTGACCTGTCTGGTGTGTTCTTTGGACTTCATGGTGTTGTTGCTCCCAATATTCTCTTAGACAACCTCTGAGACCGTCACAGAGCAGCTGTATTTGTACTGATATTAGATTACACACAGGTGCACTCTATTTAGTCATTAGAACTCATCAGGCAATGTCTATGGGCAACTGACTGCACTCAGACCAAAGGGGGCTGAATAATTACGCACACCCCACTTTGCAGTTATTTATTTGTAAAAAATGTTTGGAATCATGTATGATTTTCGTTCCACTTCTCACGTGTACACCACTTTGTATTGGTCTTTCACATGGAATTCCAATAAAATTGATTCATGTTTGTGGCTGTAATGTGACAAAATGTGAAAAAGTTCAAGGGGGCCGAATACTTTTGCAAGCCACTGTATTTTTATTAAAATACATTTTATTGGATATAAACATTGATGTGGCGAATAAACATTTACACACAGTGCCTTTTAAGGCATTTCATCGTTCTTTCATCACATTATGAAAACAAACGGAGTGTTGCCATATAATGTACCATGATTTCTTTAGCCAGTCTTTGTTCCTAAAGGTATCCCGTTGAAGAGTTTTGATGCAGTGACAGTCGACAGTGATCTGGACACGGTGACAACAGAACGAGTACGGAATCACATCCGAAAGGCCATGGGAACCAAGAAAGGTGACATTTTTCATTCTCTTCCTAGGCTTTGCAAAAAGAGTCCTATAGCCAATACTGTACCTCACTGAGCTGTACTTTTTGGTTGAATTGTGCAGTGTGTATGATAACTAGCAAACTTTTACATTATTGTCAGATTTCTCTTTAGTTTATAGGCTTCAGGACTGCAAAAGCAGTTCATGGGTGGGACACAACTTGGGGCCATTAAGGAGAGAAAAATTAAAATCATGGTTATTAGGGAGAGCTTTGAAGCAAATGCTTATGTGCTCTTATAGATATTCCTGCAAATTAAGCCGAGTGCCTGAGTGTGCCCTTTGGGGTGTGCAACTTTTGCAGCCAATCAATGCACCACGGGTAATCGGATTAGAAGACTCTTCATTATCCTATTGTATAAATACTTAAAACACACAGACTACTGTATCATTTATGTATATTTTTTTATTGTCAGCCCCAAAACATGCACTGAAAGGTAATATATTGTAGCCTCATTTGGCCTCTATTTTAAACAGGCAGTTTAACTTCAGTTCAGAGATTTTGTACAGGGTCACCAAATGTAATTACTTCATATGCCAGCATCACATTCACAGGGGCAGATTTATCAAAGCACGAGTTCGAATCCCGAATGTGAAAAATTCGGATTGGAAACGAAAATTTCTGAAGATCGCAAATATCACGAAAATGCTTACGAAAAAATCGTATTAGTCACGATAATATTGTATTGGCGATCCGAAAGTCACAAAATTTTCGTACTGAACGATTGTAAACAGCGGCAAAACTGATCCGATTTTTTTGCGCGCTAAAAATACGAAAAAGTAGCACAAGCGCCGAAAAAGTTGCGCAAAGTACGAAAAAGTCGCAGAAAATACGATTGGACCGATCGAACGAACACTCTGAGCGTTCGTGGATAAATAAATGTGCCCCACAGTGTTACATATACTGACACATAACTTTTAAAAACACTATTAAAGCAGGGCATCGCTCAGAGAGGTGTTCATAAATAGCTGTAAGAGAAGTTTACCCCTTGTATACTCTGTGCTTGAATTTAAACTACTCTGCTAAACTTTAATCGCACTCATTAGCATAAAATTAGTCTTGCTTACCTGCTTTCTCCTCTGGCTTGGGTGCAGCCCCCCAAAGTCCGTAGTTTAGGGAGACACAATCAGCAAATATTGAATTTTGCAGCGCACATAGGAAACTGTAAGGACTGCAACCAATGGTCTTTAAAATGATCAGTCTTTATTTAAAATTAAGAAACTGTCTGAGATCTGATGCTTTTTGTGCTTACACACTTCCTCAAAGACTCATGGCACCATTACTACTTCACAGAATTTATATCCATAAATCCCTCCCATAAAATTAAGACATTTATACAAATATAAAATAGATGTTTGGATAAATAGAACAAGTGCATAACCTTTTATATAATAGAGTTCATTATGTTACAAATTTTTCATAGTAACAGATCAGACTTTGTGATATATACATTGTTGCAGTCCAAACAACTTAAGCCAAACACTCATCCTACACTTAAACATACCAGTGCAATGCAACCAAGTGTCAAACAAACTAAACAAAGTAGGGCCTTTCTTAGCTACAACCTGATATCCAGATTCCAACACTTTATTATAATCGTTATCTATATACAGAAGTGTTAGGTATTTACTAATGATCTGCTTTACTGTGTGAAAATGCCGACTGTGTTTAGTGCTAACCACTACTGACTGGACCACCTTCACTTGATATACTGGTGTCATGAGTTTTTTTGTTTTTTTTTGTATTAATGTGTCCCTTTCTGTTTCCAATGCTGTCTTGAACATGTCACTAAGTACCTTCATAGAATACCCCTTATTAAGAAACGTAATTTCTTTCAAAAACTCATCGTCAGATTTACTATTCCTCCGTAATTGGAGAAATAGCCCTTTCAGAATACTCCAATTAAAGTGATGTGGACAACACAAATCTGCCCACAGCAGAGAGGTTGCTGAACAAGACTTATTAAATACTGTTGTTGCCATTTCATTCACCTTAACACAGATAAGCAAATCTAAATATACCATCTATTTTGTGCCAAAGCAACTGGTAAATTAAAGTTTCAACACCCTATTGTTCAGGCTGGTAACAAACCTCTTAAACTGATTAGTAGTGCCTGCCCACACAAAAAGCAGATCGTCTATTAAGTGACCAAACAGAACTACATGTTTGAGGCTGGGTGCATTGCCATCGATGCTCCTAAAGGCACCCACTGTTTCACACAGGGCACTTGTCACCCAGAATGAATGCCAAGATGGTCTGAGCTCACGCTTATTACATTATTAGCTGTTTTAGAACATTCTCTAGCAATCAGTTTTTGATATTGTTTACTGAGCGATAAATTGGAAATGTTATTCCTGAAAAAAAGTATTTTATAAAACCAATAACATATAGAATTAAGCATATCTAATTCTTTTGCCTGGCAGATCCTGCACACAACACAAAAAGATTGAACCGGCATCGCAATGAGCTCTTAAGGTACATACAGCTTTTTTTATAGTGGTTTTCTAAAATTTGATTATGGAAACATTCTGTGCACTTAGATATGTTTGTGTAGTTAATTTGGCAGTGCATCATCCCGTGTCTTCTATTTTGTGGAAGTTTAGGGGTGCATGTACTAACGTTAGCATTTTTTTTCGTTTTCATGAATCATAGTTTTTAGCAATAAAAATTGTGGATTTTACATGAAAATTGTGGACGATTACACGAAAGCTTGAAAAATGTGTGATTTATGAAGCAACAAAAACAGACAACACTATGCAATCTAAAAGCTCTTGATGTCATGTATTATCTGTCCCAAGCAAATTATAACAATCTTTATTTTATATGTGGTTTTAGAGGTTTTCATTGTGTGTTTTTCGTGTTCTTTTCATTTTTGTTTTTTAATTTTAATTTGATTGTGCTTTTTCAATTCCGATCTTTTAATAAATGAGTTTTATTGAGGTTTTATTCTTAAACTGTAGCAGAATGATGATAAACGTGCCTCTTAGCAGAAATCTTTACTTAAGGGTTGATATATTGTTTCAGATACTCCAGTAACGTGTCCACAGATGATGAGGAAGAGGAGGAATATCAGAAGTCCTTCACGGAATGGAGGAGCAGAAGTCTCAAGAGATGGCACTCAGACCCACACAAAGCAGCTGAAAGTACCTGGGAACACAGTGTCTCCAGCCTTCCACCAGATTTAATGGTACAGTTCATTAC
Source organism: Xenopus tropicalis (assembly GCF_000004195.4). Classification (NCBI taxonomy): domain Eukaryota; kingdom Metazoa; phylum Chordata; class Amphibia; order Anura; family Pipidae; genus Xenopus; species Xenopus tropicalis. The sequence continues at coordinate 166,623,747 of NC_030677.2, forward strand.
TAAATCCACCACTCTGCTCCACCATTAAAAATCCCCCAGGAAAATGTCAGTGTGTGCCAATTATTTAAAAGAAACAACAAATATTACATATTCTCTTAGCTAGCATATAATGTCCCTTGGTTGAGGAAGGGAGATCTAATTCCATCTTGGTCGATGTAACAGAAAGTGAAGACTTACCCAAATTAGTAACTATATGGGTTATTTTATTTATAAGCATGCAAATCCAGAAAAAGACTACAGGTGACTACAGTGATGTAAGAAAATGTATTAATCTTCAGTCTTACATATCTATTACTCTACTTATATGCTGTCTGGTATGCTTGTTTCCCAGAATTCCCCTGAAATTGGGCAGCACCACAGACTTCTAGAAGATCTTGCAAGAGAGAAAGAGCGTCATGAAGAATATGTTGATAAACTTCGCAGGGTAAGCATGTGCTGCAAGATTTTTTTAAATTTTATATAGCTTTGCAGTGAATCCCACCCTACCCAGTTTCGGAGATATTTGAATACAATGATTTTTTGATGCTCAGTCATGAGTACAGTAGGAAATGTACAGATTAGAGACAACTATCATATGTTTGTATTTTGAAAATGCTGGGTATGAATGACTGAGTTGCTTCATCTTTGCGTTTGGAGGCCCATGGGTCTAAAAAACAGGGAACATTTCTATCTGAACATAGCAATGCCTTCTGCTTGTCACAGCCGTATGCTATCAGATGGAGGAATATCTTCAAGTAGCACGTAGGAAAGGGCCAACCTTGTCCCATAGCCAGCAATTATGATGGGCGAAGAGAGAGACAAAATATTAAGGGCTGTGGTAGGGAAGAGAAGTGGTTAGATAACATCTATCCCATCCTTATAAATTATAAATTGCAATCTGCATGACTTGAATGCTTGAAGTGCTGTGGCTAACAGAAGTTGATGGGGTATGTGATGTAAGCAACAATCAGTAAATATATTACCATTGAGTAATTATAAATCTGTAAATCTATTCCTATGAAGTATTTATAAATCATTTTGCTTAGGTATCAACTCTGGTTTGTTGTTTATATTTTTAAGTTTAGTATGTATGTGCTCCCTAACTTTGAATTGTTCATCCAAAGGACTGGGCTGACATCTTAACATGGATAAAATAGCTACTATTTTCATGTTTTTTTTTACACTAAAGGGCTTATTTATCAGTTTTCGAGTTTGTGAATTCCAGTTTGTTTTGCTAAATCAAATAAACTTTTAGTTGCACTTATAGTTACACTTTTTAAACTTATGTTTCTTTTTCAGGACATAGCTCTTGAAGAAGAGAGATTAGCTCAAAGGAAATCTCAGCACCGGGAAGTTGATGAGTCCTTTAATGATATTCTACAGCAAAAGAAGGTATATTACAGCTAACACTATATATTAATGTATAAAATGCTCTGCAGAGCAGTGACCATATTTTTGGACATAACATACACCCAGCACTGCATAAAATTACTTATTCCTTCCCATGAATAAAGATTACAACAGTAAATTTCAATTTGTTTTTTAGTTTTCAGATAGATTGGGTGTACCCTAACTGAGCCCTAAAAGCATCCATGTTCTTTTAACCAATTTCCTGCTATAAAGTGTAAAATCTGAAGAATGTGCATTCCATCACCTTAGATTTTATATTTCTTGTTTTTTCTTGGATCTGTCCCACTTGTTTATTAACAACACAAGGCTGTATATCATAGCCATGTGAGGGAAAATAACCAATTAAAGCAAAAAATATATACTTATATATGCTTAATATACTTGAAGTGTTTCTATTCACTATATTTTCACCTACAAACTTTAAAGGGGACCTGTCACCCAGACATTAAAAGCTGAGCTGTCAGTTACATATTGCCTGACCTACTTCTATGCCTTAGGCATAGGGGCGGGGCAGGCAATTATTTTACTTTTAGCACTTTATATATGTCATTACATTTATGTATCCTGTACTTGGGCATGGGCATCAGATGCCAGATTGTGTATATTGGGATGATGCAAAGCTGGTCTTAATATCAATACAAGATTTCAGCCATCTGGTTGCTGTGATTGTGTACTTGCAAGACTGAGAGAAAAAAAGATTTATATAGTTTATGTAGGGTAAGTAAAGTTTATTTTGCTCAACTAACATGCTAAAAATGGATTTGGAATTATTTCTCAAGGTGACAGGTCCCCTTTAAGCAAAACAAATTGGCATATGTTATTCTTGCCAAGGAGCCTAGCTTATGTGCATATTTCTGTTAATCAATAAATGGTTGTTGTACAGCTTGCCATTTTACTACACTTACATATAAAATTTGTGCTGTAGTATTTTCACACAGTGAAGTTCACTGAGAAAAGCTGATCAGTTTGGTGCCATACAGATAAAGAAAGCAGGAAATTTAATCCAGTTTTATATTTTTAATTCTTGATAGGAAGCTTACCTAGAGTTGGAGTCCCTGCAAGATTTACTAGATCAGACTCAAAAGGAGGTTGTGAAAATGGAGACACGCTTAAGGGAGAACCAGATCACAACTGATGAATTCAGGTATAATTTGAACTAGTCATGTCTTGGAGATAGAGTGCCCTGTCTCGAGCAGGAATGAACTTCTATGATCTCCCATTGTGTCTGGTAGGAATGAGCTGGCAGTACTGGAATACAAGCGCAGTGAATGCCTAAAAAATCTTCAGGATCTAGAACTGGAACTGGAAATGACAAAGCAGCAGTGCTCAAGTGCCCAGAGCGGCCAGATAGCCAGTCTCCAGTATGAGGTAGAGAGTTTGGGTTCTATAATAAATTTATCCTTCTTGCCGCATCATATTTTACTACAACTATAATTGGGCAATCTGTACCTTTATAATCAGTATAAACTTTGACAAGAGCATTTTGTTGCTTTTCCCATTAGATCTCTTCACTGACAGGTGAACGAGATGAGCTAAAGGCCCGTTTACGGCACCTGGAGGGCAGCCTTTCATTTTTGGAACGTCAGGAACTGGAACGTCAGCTCACTTCGGCAAAGTCTGAACTCTTTTCAGAACAACGGGCAGCCAGGGCCAGGACTGATAAACTTCAAGAGGTGGGATCACCCCTAAAGTCAGGGCTCTAAGGCTGCATTATTTAGAATTCACAGTAGCATTATTAGGGTTATCCACAACATTAAAATAAATAAAAGCAATAGCAACCTATCAACAGTTGACCTATCATAGCTGTTTGCTGAATCTTTTATATGGGTTGCTATGGAAACCTGTTTCATAAAATCCCCCTCTTTTGTGACATCACATAGACCTTAATATGCAAAATATAGACATAATAAATCATAAAATTATATTTTATGTCATCTTTGCTTGGGTGCAAGGGATTCTTTTTCCGTCTAATCTTCTGTCACCATGATTTAGAATCTTCCAAATATCAGATTTGCAGAGAAGAGATACTATACCTGTAATTTAGACATAAGTTTCACACTTGTGGATTCAGTTTTGCACTTTTAACTCTCCTTCAGAATTTAGAAGAGTCTCAGTGCAAGTTGGAGGACAAGACTGCAGAATGTGCAGAGATGCAGGAGAAAACCAAGCAGCTTAAATCTCAGCTCCGTGAACTGGAAAAAAAATATGAAGCCAAAATTCAGGTGATTCTAAAACTGGGCCTACCATTCTGTAGGGATAGAAACCAACACGATAACATATCTGTGTCATGGAAGGAATATTCTCTTATATTCTAATGTATAAAGCACTGATTTCAATCTTGTGATCCATCAGCTATTATCAACTATGGCTTCCAGAATTCTCATCTAAACTCACAATAGATAGAAGACTGCATCATACTGAAAACAACCTTTTGATTTTGGTTTGGAAATGCATTGTTTAATAGTGTTTGTCTGTACCTTTAACCTCAGTGTGTTATAAGCCTTCATCTGATCAGGCACAAGGATTCATGAACTGGGAACATGAAAAATATTGTTACACCCTGGGGGCAGAATGTGAGATACCCTTTTAGTTGCCCTTCTTTGTAGAAGGAATCCTGCATTACAAATATGGATATTAACAATAATAATAATGCTGACAATCTGATATCAATGAAAAGGCAATGACCAAACCACTTCACCAGACAGATTTTTTTTGCAGAGTCAGGCAGAAGAGGCCACTGAAGAAAAAGATGCACTGAATAAACAAGTCACAGACTTGAGTTCCCACGCAAGGGAGCAGAATACAAAAGTAACCTCTCTGGAGAAGATACTGTCTGAAAAGGAGCTCGAGCTGATGAAAATGAGAGATATTATATCCACCCTAAAAGCCGATAAGGAAGCACAGACGCTGGCCACAGACTGCCTAAAGGAACAACAAAACAAGCTGGTGATGGAACTGCAGCTTCAGCACCAGCACGACAAGGTAAGACAAACCATTTTTTAAGTTATGCTTCCATGTCATTAAAAAATACAAAATGGAAATCCAACACCAGATGAACCTCTGATATACCCGAGAAACAATAAAAGCCCCCTTGAATGTCCCAGAAACACCACAGGCAACCTGACAATAGTTTTAGTTTTTTCTTTACTCCAGATTTACTTAAATATTTGTGAATTCTCAGCTTGTCATTGTTTTACTCCAGCTAAAACAGCTCTCAGGATGATCTCTATGTAAAATGACACCATTTATAAAATATCACAGTATCTGTCTTAACTACAGTAGCTTCCAAACCACTCTGACTTGAAGTTTATAACTTTGCAGGATATGCAGATCACAAAGCTTAAAGAGGAGTTGGAATGCCAGAAACTGAAGGACATCCAACAAGTAAGTTCTCTAGTTCATATTGATGGACCTATTCTTAGCAACTTTTCAGTTAGATAGATGTGTACCTATCATTTCACAAGAGAGCAGTGTAAGAAACCATTCCAGAAGTTGCTCAATTGTTTTTTTTTTTTAGCTTGCAGAAAATATGGAACAGGCTAAAATGAAAGCACTACAGGAACAAGCAGAAGCTCTCAGAAAGGAGGCCAATAAAGTTGTAAAGTCCCTGGAGGTAACTGCAGAAATGTCATGTTTGTGTGGCATGCCATCAGATTCAATAAGAAATGACTGAATTTTATGACCTGTTGCTGCTGATGACACCACAATAGAAAATTGGGCCATTCTTAAGTTCTACCTTTTTTAATCATTTGTATTTGGTTTATGAATAATTTTACTAAACATATTGAAAGTTGTGACTTTATTAAATATTCTTCATTAAAGGAACAAGGGGGTATGCAGAAACCATACAGGTCAAAGCACCAGTCAGAGTTCCTTGCCTCCTTACTTTTGTTTCTGACCATAAAGTCCTGCTCGATTGCATGATATACAAACTCAAACCCATCCTTCTTTATACCTTATCCTATGATACCTAAATGTGCCAAAGTGTCCCTACATACCTAGGTCTGTAAATAAATGCCCCTGTTTTGGATACCTTGTTTTGGCTGCAAGATTGCTGTACACAGAGACACACATCAATATGGCAAAATAACTGTGGCCCTATGTAAAGTAACAAACTAACCAATATGCTTTGTTTTGTAGGAAAAAGACAAAGAAATTGCTAAACTAAAAGAGGCCCTAAAATCCCAGAAGGATTCTATGAAAAAGCTTGCTGTAGAGCTGAAGCAGGAAGCAAGAGAGATGGTAAATAAGTACTGTCCCATTCATATGATAGCAGAATACACCTCTTGAGCTTTACTGGCTTCTACAAAACCAGTATTTAAGATCTGCACATGAAATTGTCTTTACTTTAGTGCATTTGCATCTCAAATATATTCATTTAAACCACATCAATGACTTTTATAGGATGACACATATATTGCCACTAAGAACAGTTTTCAGTGGCAGCAGTTTTTTACATAGAAGAGAGCAATTGAAGGTTCTAGCCCTCTTTTGTGTTTCTGTCACAAAACTGCTGCCAGTTCTCTACTATGGTGTGTCACTAGTTACTTAACTTAATTTTCATCTCTATCTAGGTGCACAATACACTGCTGCGAGAGCAGAAGAAGTGGGAAAAAGAAAAGAAGGATGCACTACATATACAGAAACACACGTTAGAGGAGGAGAGGCTTCGAGCCATGGCGGATCTGCGTGAAGCTCTAGAGAGGGAGCGTAGAACAAACATGATGTTAGAGAAGAAATCTGTTGACCTCCAGAATGTAAGATGTAACATAAAAAATATCTCATGCCATCAACATGGATTTATATAGCTTAGTTACCAAGCTTAGTTACCAAGCTTAGTCTCCCAGCTTAAGTACTGTCTTATTACAGATTAAAAGTAAATTAGTGATGGTAGGTATTATTTTTGACTCTTGACTTGCCCCTGAGAGCAACTGCTAAGGCTTGATTTTATCAATAGAGGAGCCCAGTTATACAAGCATAGTTACTCAGAGCAACATGTAAGATCTTTGCTTTCATTTTTTAACTTTTAGTAGACTGATGAAAACAAATGAATGCTGTTGGTAACTGCACTGCAAGTTTGAAAATCATGTATGATGAGGTCCACATCAGCATTTTGAGGCAGTTCTCAGCTGAAAGGTCCCTGTTGGTCAGCAGTATGATATGACTATACTTATCCAGTCAACCGGGCCTTTCATCATTATAACCTAAAAAAAGTTACTAGGCAGTGCAAAAACTGATCTATTAAGCAAAAGGTGAGAAATTTAATGTCATCTGGCAGTGATCCCCAACCAGTGGCTCAGGGGCAAAATGTTGCTCACCACCCCCTTTGATGTTGCTCCCAGTGGCCTTAAAGTAGGTGCCCATTTTTACATGTCTTGGAGACAAGTTTTGAAAGCTCAGAGACACAGTTTTACTCCAAGAAGAGCCTCCTGCAGGCCAGCATTCCATAGGGCCAACAAATAGCCAATCACAGCCCTTATTTAGAATCCCCAAAGAATTTTTTTCATGCTTGTGTGGCTCACCAACACTTTTTACATCTGTGTGTTGCTCACAAGTAAAAAAGGTTGTGGATCCCTGCCATATGGGGTACCTGGCTTGAACAGCAAAATATCTGAATGTATAATATACCTCTTTCCAAACTTTTTGATTTGGTGCCTTGCCGCACTTTTGTTTTCCTTTCCTTTCTTCCTTTTTGTTAATTGTATTCCTTGTATTGAAAACTATGCAAAATAAAAGCTTTAAAAAAAAAAAAAAAAAAAATAGTCAGTAGTGTAATCAGCTACAAAACTCACCAACTTATGTTCATGGTAAGGTTAACTTTGTTGCTCCACCTTACATCAGCAAACATTTCTCTTGTTGGCTTATTCACATCTTGTTTCCTAAGTCCTTTTCCCCTCTTTGCTCTATTTCTCTAGAACACACTCTTTATAGACATCTGCTATGCTTCCACTATTTCAGTATTGAAAGCATTTCTGTAGCTTCTCAAGCAGTTAGCTCTAAATGGCAGATTAGAATTCTAGTAGAATTCTGTCCGTGGTCATATTGGACTTAGTATGTACTAAAACAGATTTTCTGTGGTATCTGTTCTTTAGATTATTCAGGAACATGAGGTTCAGAATCGCTCACTCCAGCGGGAGAAACAAGATGCCTTAGATGAACTCCGTGCTATTCTAAAAGACGAAAATCAAGAAGACATGAAAAGACTACAGCAGGAACTAGCTAAAGTATGATGAGCAATTTACTATCCAGATTTTAGTTTCAGTAGTCAGTTGATTTACATAAGGTGTAGTTCACTTATTTCAGTGTGACATGTAGTTGTTCTGTGACCGGTACTTTAGGAGCGAGAGCGAGATATGGAGCGCCTAAAGCTCAGGCTGCATGAGTTGGAGGAAGAGCATCATGTTCTACGAGCTGAAAAGAATGAGGCCATCTTCCGTGAAAGAGAAGCCCTAGCCCAGGCTGAACGTGCTGAGAAAACACTGGCTAGAGAGATTAGTTCTGTATCAGAGCGTATCCAGAATTCCATGGGCCGGACCAGAATACATAGTCCTTCACACAACAGGCATGGGTAAGTCACATAAATCTACACAGTGATTTATATATTGTGTACATGTTTACCATTCATTTGCTCTATAGGGTCAATTATGTAGGAAAACAATGTTGTTATACAGATTTAATTTCTTTTTTAATTATAAAAAAAAAAATGAACATTTTGCGTCTTTTTCGTATTTTTTGCAATTTTTTTCGGCGCCTTTACGACTTTTCGGAAATTGTCGCAACTTTTTCGTTACCAATGCGATTTTCCCGAAAAAACGCGAGTTTTTCGTAGCCATTACGATTCGCTCGTATCTTGTCGTGACTTTTTCGTATTGAGCGCTCGTAAGCGGCGGGCGAAACTTTCAGACTTAGCATGATTTTGGAAGCCTCTCATAGGACTCAATGGCACCCTGCAGCTCCAACCTGGCCCAAGAAAAGTCACCATACTGAAGCTTGAATGAATCCGAACGCTACGAAAAAAATCACAACATTTTGCGCAACTTTCGGAATGGCTACAAAAAAGGCGCGACTTTTCGCGCAAGTTTTAACGCTACGAAAAAATCGCCAGATTTTACGCAACATTCGGATGGCAACGAAAAAGTCGCGATAATTTTCCAAAAAAATCGCCAAATACCCGATCATTACGAAAAAAACGCAATCGGACGCATTCGGCCAGTTCGTGAGTAAGTAAATGGGCCCCTTAGAGTCAACAAAAACCAAATATCCACCAAAGCAGATCAGAGTTTCAGCACAAGTGATTCTTATAGAATGACTAGTTCTTAGCAACTATTTGATTGCTCTTCATTTTTTATAATTTTGTAATAAATTGCTTTATTCTTCTGACACTTTCCAACTTTCAAATGAGGGTCTCTGACTCCAGCAGCCAAAAACGAATAATATCTTTCTGTTCAGACCCTCCTATTCATATTCCAGTGTCTCATTCAAGCCACTGCCTCGTTGCTAGGGTAATTTAGGCCATAGCAAAAATTCCAGACCGGAGAGTTGAACAACAAGCTAAATAATTAAAAAACCACAAATAATAAAAAATGAAGACCAATTGCAAATTGTCACTCTCTACATGATGAAGTGAACAGCTAAGAAACATATCTGTTCTCATGCAGAAAAAAATCTGTTTTTTAACATGTGGTTAGAACTTTATGGCAGCATTGTACAGATTGAAAAATGTCCAAAAATGAATAGTTGCCAAAGTAAAATACTCTCTAATGAACAACCAATGGAAGCCATCGCTATAGTTAGTTCCTGTGATGATTAGTGATGAGTGAAATTTTGCTCCAGGTTTCACCACAAAAACACGCCAATAGACTCCAATGGTTGTAAAAAAAATGTTGCATAGTAAAAAAAATCGTCACCCACTGACTTCAATGCATTTTGCTAATTTTTTGACATTTTTAGTGATGATATTAAAATGAAAACATAATTCAGTAAACAGCCAGTTAACTTAAGTAGCCTGTCATTCTACATCGATATTTTATTTGTATTTTACTAAAAGAATTTTCAGCTCAGTAACTGTCTGAATTCCTCTCGTAGCAGTCCCTCTCGCCTCTCTACCAACCAGGCACTGCAGATGCTTCATGGAGTATGTGATGAAACCAACCAGCTTGTACATGAATTACAGCAGGAAGTAGAAGCTCAGAAGCGCACAGTTCTTCATGTGCAGAGAGAAAAGGTAACAGTGAGGCCCCCCTCTCAAATTTTAAAAGGTTTTATGGCCCCCTTCAAGGTTAAAAAGCCAGGTACTAGCCCCAGCTGCAGTGTTGCTCTTTATTAACTGATCTTTATCAACTGGTCATTCTTCTGACATTATTATTTTCCCATTATAATTTCCATTTTGACAAAGTTATGGGTTTTCTGCATGCTTAAAATGCTGATTTAAGTTATGTTGTACTTGTTTGAACTTTTCATTTACATTTTTCCTTTACTGGTTATTTCATGGGCAATCCTACATTAACCCTTTGTTTTATGTATATAACCTAAACCTTATCAAGCACAATGTAAAGTTAGATGTAGATGTCCCTTGATTACCAGATAAAAGTCAGTTAGAAAAAGTAAAGGAACCATAAATCTCAAAAAGTGCAAGGAGCAGATTAAGACTTATTTTAGAATTGTCATTCTTTCGCACAGTTGTACTACTGCCTGCAATTGCACTTGTGGGTTGTAAATGACCCCTAAAGAACTTCTTCATTGCAGCTCGCAAGTGGCATTGTGTCAGTGAGGAATATTTTCTGAACCTGTATATAGATTCCAGAGTGGTTTCTTCTGTGTTTTGCAGGAGCGAGAATTACAGCAACAGAAAGAGCAGTTGCAATTAGACAAGGAGAAGGCGCTTGAATTAATGAAGGAAAGGCTTATACAGGTGCGTCATTTGTGACAGATAAATAAAAGTGCATGATACCATGGAAGGTAACATGGCCACTGTAACTTTTCATTCCTGATCTGCATCTGACATTGATATTAAATCAAACCTTTGACCCAAACCTGTTCAGAAAGACAAAATGAGCCACCTCAAGCTGCAGCTTGTGGGCTTCTCTGGCTACAGTTCTGGTGAAATGCTTAGACATCATAATGATCATTGCCCATTTTCCCTCCTTTGTCTTAAAGGGGTTGTTCACCTTAAAATTAACTTGTAGTGTGATGTAGAGAGTGATATTCTGAGACAATTTGCAGTTAGTCTTCATTTTTTATTATTTGTGTGCCTTTGAACCACCATATCCCCACCTTGTAATCTGTTTAAGGGAATGGGGTATTACAATAATAAAGTGCCCCTAGATCACATAATGAAATAAAGGGGCAAATGTTGTCCATTAACCCATATTAGCCAATTAGCATATATAATGTATTTCTGTTTAAATCAAGCTTGAGTTGATAATTTTGTTTATGAGATATCAGCAGTTTGGTTACATTTCTGTGCTGGGGTTAAAACCATACCCACAAGAACTAATAAATATTGTTTGTGTTTGGTAGGAGCACATTGAAGAAATCACCAACCTGCAAAGAGACCAGCTTAGGGATTCTAGTAGTGCGGAGAGTCAATCTTTGCGGCAGCAACTGCGGGAGAAGGATAATGAGCTGCGCGCTATACAAAGAAATATGGGCAAATGGAAAGATGAAACTGCTGCAAAGCTTGCTCGCAAATTTGAAGAAGAGCTAAACGCAGAATTAGAAAAGTAAGTATTTATTTTGGATTCCTTTACAGTAACTGCAGATGCTTTGCATTCAGGTTTAAGCTGGGGTCACTATCACTTTTACTTTTTATTTAAGGCCTCACTTAAAGATTGTTACGGATTAATAGATTCCATAACAATTTGGGGATTGATCAAACTATTTAATGAGCTTGATCAAATTTTATTCTGAAATTAACTGGCTTGCCGTACAATCACCATTGGCTAGTGACAGACTCTCACACTAGCCTTTCTGTGATTTCCATTTGCCATTACTATTCTTCTAGTGAACTCACCATCACATGGTTATTTGTTTCTCTACAGATGCAAAGTGGAGTTTTTAAAAGAAAGGTAAAATAATGAGAAATAGTTTGTGTATTAATTTAGATGATTAACCTAGGTGAGGAGTTATGTACTGACCCATAATACCAGTCATGCAAGCTCATTGTACTTACCCACTGTAACTATACTAACATGGCAGGGAAATCAGAGACCACATTTAGCAAGCTGGAAAGCTACAAAACAGGTGGGCTTCAAAGAGTGATGTTTCCTTGATGCAAGCAAATATGATGCTCGGTATTGCTAGCTTCTAATACTGCAAATGATTGTGGTGCAGGCGCCATTTGTCTGATTAAGTACCGTTTAACACTAGTTAGTACTTTTCTGGTGGTCACTGAGAAATCTTGGGCACAGGCATAAGTGAAAAGCGAGACTTAATTAGGGAACACTGGCTGCAGCATTGCACAGCTAGTGTCACAGCTGATGCTTGTTCATCTGGCTGTAGCCTAGCTGTGTGTTTTATTTATACAGTCGTGCATGATGGTACTGCACGTTATAAGGATATTAGCAAAGTTATTCTGCAAATCTATGTTTAGTCTTTAGTGGAGTTGTACTTTTGCCCTTTAGTCCTGTTTAAAGGGGTAGTTCACCTTTAAGTTAACTTTTAGTATGTTATAGAATGTCCTTTTCATAATAACTTTGCAATTTATCTTCATTATTTCTTTTTTTTACATTTTTTTTTTTTACTATTTGCCTTCCTCTTCTACCTCTTTCCAGCATTCAAATGGGGGTCACTGACCCCTACAGACTTAAAACTATTGCTCTCCAAGGATACAATTTTGTTCTTATTGTTACTTGTTATTACTTATCTTTCTCTTCATTCCTTTACCTATTCATATTTTCGCTAGGGTAAATAAGACCCTAGCAACCAGACAGATGCTGAAATATCAAACCAGAGAGATGCTCAACAAAACACTAAGGGGCCAATTTATCAAAAATGGAGTTGTGGTTTTTTTTTACAGTTCAATAGAAGTCAATGAGAATTGTCTCTATCAACTTTTTTTTTCTATTTATTCATTTAATTGCACAATATATTAAAGCATTTTAAGTTTTTTTGCCTAATTGAAAATGAATGGAACAATGTGATTCTCAGCAGGGAGTGACTAAATAAAACATATGTGGGAATATTCTGTTGCATTTTTTCATAACTTAGCTAGCGTTTGAGAAGAAAAGTCGCACAGGTTTTGGTGTGGTTATTTTTTTTGTCTGTGTTTTTTCTTCACGAATTTGAATTTTGATAAATCTGCCCCTAAATAACAAAAAAAAAACCCTAAAAATGAAGACCAATTGTGAAGATTAATCAGAATATCTCTGTCTACATCATAATAAAAGTTAATTTAAAGGTGAACCACCCCTTTAGTTTTGAGAGAATGATGGGAGTATTTATTAGGCTGCTTGGAAACACAGGGAAAGAGTGCTGGCAGAAAGTACATTCACTTAATGAAACTGTGAGTGCTAATGATAACAGAGGATCTACAGATGTAGCCACATAGGTGACTGTGATAGCAGAGAGAATTGTTGATTATAGGGCTGGCAGGTAATGGCACATGGGGTGTTTTGTCACCCCCAGGCAGGTAACTCTAACTCTGCCATTGGAATCACAATATCTCTCAAAAATGCAGCACTGAATACACTAGTGATTACAGGGTTAAAGGAATTACAAAATTTGGTGAAATGGAACTTATTTTTGGCTACAAGCCAGAGGGTTACCTACTGTCAGACACATACATCACCCTACTTCATTTTGTCTGTAATAACCTGGGAACATCCTAAATACTAATGTTTCTCCACCTAATAAGTTGTAAATTCATTTGCATGCATGTAGTATTGAGAATAGAAATTCATAATATATAATCCTTACCTTCTTTTTTTGCAATGAGTAGGCTATAGCCCTAACATCTCATTAATAGAAATAGTTTTTCTTAGCTAAAGAAACCGACCTCTTTTGCCTGCGGAGTATATTTTTAGAAACCCTCAGGATTCTACACTGATGGTACCATTGGCAACTCATAGAGAACAGGTATTACTATGAAATCATAATTGGCTATAGGTACTTTGTTAGAAAGTTTTTAAGAATGTTTCTATGTTATTTAAAAGATACAGCAGTTATAGGGGCACAACAAAGAAGACATTTAGGAATCTAAAGGTAAGTTTCCATAAGAATGGAAGTTTTAAAAATCAAGCAGTCAAAAAAGTAAAAAAAAAATCAATAAAAATAAATGTTCCCACATCTACAACAGATAATACAGAATTTCAACCTGTATGTAGAATGTGTGGGTAGTGATATTGGGCATGCTTCTGACCCACCCATTCTATGTGTTGATCCACTGGGTTACAGCACAATTCTTGCAGGCTAGTCTTTATTTACAGGGCAGAAAACCAGGACTCTTGGAAGCTATGCCAATGCTTACAGGTACAAGGTTCTGGGATCTTTATTGTATCACTGTTGGTTGACGTCATGCCTAATTTTTGGGGAAAGGTTCAAATGACTATAATGTACCTGTATCTGTTGTTTAGAAGTCTGTCCAGGAGTAAGGCCTCAGAGAGTCACCGATACACAGAAAGAGCTGGGTCAGGAATGCGAAGGCTTTCAGTGGTAATGCTCTCTCAGCATCTTTGCATTTTGTTTGTGTTCATAGTTTTCTAGAACATTTTGAGTTTGCTGCATACTTAGATTCTTGTCTGTACTATGCTATGCTGACTGTCTTTATTACAGTGATAAGGCCTTGCAGTGGATACATTCAAATTCTGTCTTGATTCTCCATAGCTGGCAATAAAGTAGTACTGCAGCTCCTTAAAGTAAAACAAAACAGACATATTAGGTTTCAGTGCCTGTAGAAATCTGATGTAAGGTGGTGGGCAGATACATTTTAGTAGTAAAATGTTTCATGTAATTCTTGTGTTACATAAAATGTACTTGGGTGAAATGGTTGAACTTACTACTACTGTGACCATGATAATGTACCTTAGGGCCACAAAATTCTCTTGGAAAGCTGCATCTGGATACCACCACTTTAGACCACAAGGTGCACTGCACTGTACTTTAATCCAGAGCCAGGTTCATTTTCTCTTCCCCTATGGCATGGAATGTTGCCACTAAAATGCAACTGAGAGTTTGCACTCATTTGCCAAGATACAACAGAGTAATATTTTTTTCACTGTTAAAACCATTTTATAATGAAAGCTCTGAGCTGAAAGTCTTCTTTATTTACACCAGCAAGAAGGAAGAGAAAATTCACACCTCCGCTCATCCTCCACTCCATCTTTGAATGTGGTAGGTGCACAGCATGACTTTGGTGCGCTAAAGATCCTACGGAATCTGCAGGGCAGAGTCAGAGAGCTGCGGACAGATAACAGCTTGTACAATGGGGGGAGCATGGAAGATCTAAGTTTACTGAGGACTGATCTAGGAAGTCCCTACAAACAAAAGGTGATTTGTAGTTTGTAGAAATCAAATGTTTCTCTTAACAAAATACACGTCACTCTACTCCAAATACACTATGATAAATACACAAACAGGAATTATATTGAAATGGTAATAAAAGGCTAACAGAAAGTTGTATTGACCATTAATAATTAATAATAAGGTTATCAAGAATTAACAATCAGTTACAGAAATAACCATACTTTTATAGCCATGGTTTCTCTGGGGAGATTATGGAGGTTTTTCTTGTGTATACACATAAATGGCTTGACATTAGGGGGGAAATGGCTCTCTGCTTTAATTTATTTGTTAATGTCAGTTAAACCCTCATCATCATAGCAACTAATAGCTTCTGCCTGGTGAAGAAAAACCTCATTTGGTTAGTGGTCAGCTGCACCATGACTGCATGAGCCTGTGTCTTGCATTGGGACAGCTGCACTTTCTTATCTTAGATCATGTTCTACCTATTACAGATTAACTCTCTAATTATACTGTTTACTTCAACTGTTTCAGAGACCATTAATGACTGAAAGATCAATGGCACACCTTAAAGGAACCATTAGGAAATAAATGCAGCTTCTGCTCTTGAGAATGGAATATCTCCTAGGAATGTTCTAAAAGATTCAATGAAACAGTTGCATCCCATTGTAACACTTTTATGTAAAGCCTGGAGATGGACTGCCAAATGTTTGTACCTGTGAGCATATTGTCTAATCATGTTTAAATGTGGGTTACATTATGGCCTGCTGTAACTGGAAGTTGGATTTCTGGATTGCATCCGTGTGTATCCAGCACAGCAATAAAATCAATAATATGATCTGGGGAGGTATTATTCATAGTGGCCACATGTCCCATTATGCTTGCAACAACCCCAATTCTGTAATACAAAGGGGGACATGGCAAGAGGTAAGAGGGCTGGGTTGATTGGATTTAGCTAGGTTAGGGTATGGCCAGATTGGCAAAGGGGGTAGAAATATGTTGTTTGTGTTATTTAAAGCTTTAATTGGGCACTCGGAGGGTTAATTTAATAGGGAAATTTCAATATATTGTGTTTCAATGTACCATGTTTTTGACATAACACTGTTTGCAAACAAATGCAATGTATTTGGCAAGGGATTTGCTGGGATTTTTTTTTTAAGCTGTTTTTTGTAAAACTGTTAGGCATATTAGTCAGTATTAAATATTAGGGTATGGTCACTCAATTTACCACACACAGGACAAGCTGCATTTATAATGGGAAGAAAAATGAGTTGGTCATTGTAGTTGGCAAATCTTGGGAGATGTAGGGGCAAATTTATCAAAATGTGAGATTGTTCACCGAAGAAAAATTCACCCAGTCATGGGTTTTTTAGAAGTGTATTTATCAATGGATGAAAGTTAGATTTTACCATGCGATAAATATGCTTCTAAAAATCCAATAGAAATTATTTGAAAGTGGGTGAATTTTTCTGTGAGCTCTCATCTCACATTTTAATAAATCTGTCCCCAAGTGTGATAAATAGGAGACACAGAGCTACTTGTTGCAGCTACAAAATGCCAGATAATACTTAGAATTGTCTCTGCTAAAACACATGTAGAGACAATTATAAGTACTGACTAGTTTAGAGCAAGGACAGTAGCTCTGTGTGTCATTACCCTTAGGAGTATAAGCTTTGAAAAAAGAATCTATGTTTATCAGTAGGTTAAAGCTACAAACATAGTTTTCATGTACTGATTAAAGTGACAAATGCATAAATGTGACAAAATGTGGACACGATTCATTTCATTTCAGTCCATACAAATATGATGATTAAAAATTCAGTGTTGATATGTGCACTAGTGATATGGCAGAAAATCAGTTCTGTGATTAACAATTAAAAAAAAAAAGAATAATAAAGGAAATAAACAGAAGGAACTGCTCGATCCTGATCTGTTACAACTGCAGCTAAAAAAGCACAATATATATAAACTAAATTTCTACATGCTGTTTTATTTCTATGTGCCAGTCACTTGTGTGAACCTATCCAGGCTTCTAAAAGAATGTCACACATTCTAAGCAATGGGGCAAACCAAAGGGATTCCCAGCAGTTTGATATTATCTAATCTATAAACACTTTCTTAACTGTCAAGAAAATATTTCTTTTTTACTGCTTATAAAACAACAGATAAATCTGTCCCTAAATCTCATTTACTGTGAAAACAAGGATTTAACTAGAATTATGTTATAAACAGTTATTAATCATTTTTATATTTATGAGTATTTTCATAAGGGAAAATAGTTTTAGTAAGAACATTATTATTAACTTCTGATGTAAGATAAAGACATTTTTATGTGCAGTATTTTTATGCGTATATATATTACAAATGTTTCAGCTGAAATGATTCTGATTTTAATAAATTGTTACGACATTCCATTTTTTCATATTATTCTTTTGCATTAGAGGAAGTGACTTGTGATACTGTACACAGCTTATATTCATCATTGCTGCATATTTAATATCATTGTATTAAATTATGGCTTTTACTATACATTACAAGATATTAACTTTATCACTCTCAGGTGTAACTTGCTGATAATACATTATCCCTTTTGCGAGACATTGTAGCCAATTAATATAATGCATGCTGCTGACTGGCACAACCCTTCTAATTTTCTGTGCAACCTTAACATGTACCAAACAGTTCATTTTTGCACTAACAATAGATAGCTAAATATCACAATAAGAAGTTCTTTGTCCATTAGGATATGTAGGGCATCAGAGTCCTATAGTGGAGAATTATAAGACTTTTTTTTTTTTTTTTTTGAGCACCCCATCTAACCAACATTTTGTCAGGATCAAGCATATTTAGGACTGCAAACAAATGTTCACCTTATTATTTTCAAATTGGCTTCATATATTTCTAAGGTCAGCAACAATGACATTGCTATGTTGAAGGGTATGTCAACCCAAAAACAAAATTTTGGCTAATAAAAGAAAACATAATTCTAAGCAACTTTTCATTATACATTTTATCACTAAATTGTAATGGTATTTCAGTTATTTGTATATATAATTGCTATTAAAAGCAGTGTTTGTCCTTTTCTACAGTATTCTCTGCCCTGGTGGCTTTTAAAACATAAGCCAGCCAATTGACAGACCTGTCTTGTTGGAGAAGACTGTTCTGCAAATGCTGTTTTTAATAGCAATTACATTTACAAATAACTTTTAAAGCACTAAATATGTATAATAAAATCATATCAAAAAAATTAATTAGTAAAAGGACTTATTGTTTGAAGGTACAGTCACCCCATGAATTATTCCATGATGTTCATGGAATAATTCATGATAACAGGAAAGTGAGCTACAAGAGGCTCTTTGACTGTTAAAACATATGTGGCTGTGTGAGCAATTTTGGAAAGTGTTGAAGTTATGTTGTTCCTGTCTTCACTGCAAGTACTGTGTGGACCTTCAGTTTATTCATTACTTAAAGTGCATATCACCACCATGGTCCTGGCAAGGGTTAATCAGCATAAGTACGTTATAAGTGCCATTACCCGTTCTACATACATATTGTCAGTGCAAGGATATCAGCCAGCACATTTTTGCAGGGTGCTAGACACAAAGCCATATTTTTTTAAAGGCATTGGGTCATCACTTTTCCACAAGTGCCTATTCATTAGCATTTCCAGGAATACTTATGGGAGAAAATAAACATTTAGACAATCTCAGCACAATTGGGCTTCAGGCTAAACCTTCCCAATCCACAGCTTGGAGTCATGATGGATTATAAAACATTGTCATGTGCATAAACATTCCTATTGATTGTAACTTGGTATTTATCCTGGCTCTTTTTATTACGATTGGCGTCCAATCAACAACTGTCTCACATAAAAGAGTGCTCTAATTATATGTGTATGTTTGCCAAGTTCCACCTTGCATTTGAGTTACAAGATAATGTTAGCTCTTTCAGCACTCTAGTAGCTATATGTAGATGTAGAGACCATGGTGCTGCAAGTAGAGCTGTCAATTTTTTCGGCTTGTTCACCTTATAAACACAATTTTAGAGATGTCCTGAACTACAACTCCCAGCATACTAGACTAGAGACCAGCATAGGGTCGGGTACCCACAGAATACCCCTAAAGCACATCAGGTTCCAGGAAGAAGGTCCCCGATTCCCTGTTCGTGCAGGCATTCTGCAGGTACCCAGCTAAAGTGTAACTGTGAACTCCCTCCCATCCCCAACAATTAATAATTTTTTCCCCTTAAGGTGGCCATACACATTTTTCTCTCTCTAACGACCAATTTCAATGAAATCTGACAAATCAGTCAAATTAATGTAAGATTGGTGGGCACCAAACAATTGCACACCTAGCATTTTTCATCTGACATTGGTCAGAAAATCGATCGGGCAGGTTTGAAAATTTTCGTTGTTAGCAATGAAATTTGCCTATTGTCCAGTTGTTTGCAGGACCAAGCAGGTAGTTTTCCTAGCTTCAACTAGATAATAATATTGTTTTCGTTAATGGACAAATCTTACTTTTAAATAATCATTTCAGGATAAGTTTGGTCCTACAATAATTACAAGATGACCAGCTTTACATGGTAGATCTGCAGCTTGAGTGACATCACTTCTGGTTTTGTGGGTCCCCAGGTTTGAATGAAAGTTAACCCCTCCCCGGTAGGGTCAGGTTGTGTGTAAAAGGCATAGCAGAATGGTTGGTGTGGGTCGGAGGACAGACTTGGGCATGGGCCTGCCAGACCAGAACAGAACTCATTTGCCCTACACCCTCAGCATCACAAAGATAGGCCAAAGGGATAGAAATAAAAGCACAAAGAGTATATTATGGTCACTCAGTATATGCCCAACCTGCAGCCCTCCAGCAGTTGGTAGACTGCACCTCCGTGCACCTCTATGAGAGCTGTAGCTCAAAATCACCTGGAGGTTGCAAGTTGAAAATTCCTTATTTTTGTAACTTCCTCCAGCACTGTCATGGGTTCTGGATTAGATTAAACTGTAAATGTGTCCCCAGTACTGTTCTTCAGCAGTGGACAGTTCCAGCACCACAGCGTTGGCCGTAAACGCGGAACCAAGTGCATAGTAGTATAGTTTCCGACCGGAACGCTGCACACAAACTAAGCGCTGGTGTTGCCTGGCAACAGTGAGATCTAGTACGGGCGGCCTTGGGCGGGAATATAGCAGGCACTGCGGGAGGGTGTCAGTCAGTGACAGCAGTGCGCAGCCTGGTTGCTCCTCGTACATGTCGAGGGGACAGACAGAAGGCTCCCAGGCAATGGCTTCCTCTCAGGCGGCGGGGCCTGGGCCAAGCCCGGATGCCATAGTGTCAGTCAGCGGCACGGTACAAAAGTATGTAGCCAAGAAGAAGAAGGTGCTGAACCCGGAGGAGGCCGAGCTGTACGAGCTGACACAAGCGGCGGGGATTGTTATAGACCAGGAGGTGTTTAAGTAAGTGCTACAGGGTAGGCCTCACTGCCTTTACCTGCGGATGTTTGTTCATTTATTCGCATATTCCTCCCCCCAATACACACTCAGCGAGCGGGCAATGTTTACAAATAGCTACTGATATTGGGCAAACTTGCTTTATCATTGTTATTGTATAGGCCGGGGTGTTGTCAGACCCCATATGGCCAAGGCTGGCTAAGTACCACAGTTCTTTCTATGGCACCTTAAAGCAGCCACAGTCCGACTGGCAGGTACGCAGATACACAAGAAGGCAGCAGTTTCAATGATTTACCACTGTGGAGGACCATTTGGGTTAAGTAGATTTATATTGTTAGGGTTTCCCTATAGCCAGCTTGAATCTGGGAACTGAGCTATGCCTGAATTCCATGTCGATACTGTAGTCCTTTCACTAAAGGTGCCCATACACTGTAAGATCCGCTCGCTTGGCGATGTCGCCAAGCAAGCGGATCTTCACCCGATATCCCCACCTACGGGTGGGCGATATCGGGTAGCAAGTAGCTGGAAAAAAGGAGAAAAGGCACAGGTTACATAGCAGATAACAGATAAGTTCTGTAGAATACAATAGTGTTTTATCTGTTATCTGCTATGTGCCTGTGCCTTTTCTCCTTTGAATGGCTGCCTCCATGGCTACATAGCAGCTTATTTATATAAATTATAGTAGACTTTCTGAAGTAAACACACAACTTTTACCAGTGCAGGGCAGCAGCACATTATATTTTAGTTACTTTTATACACTTTCATTTTTTGGTGTTACTGTTCCTTTAAGGCAGGAGAGCCTGTTCGGAGAATACTCCCAGCTATCTCCCCTGGTTGGAGCAAAGAAGCTGCTTTTGCTAGCTAAGATTGACTAAAAGCACTTTCTGGGAAAGTGAGATAAAGAACTAACCTGCTCTTACTATTCCTTGGGATGGGGTCCCTGCTCCCCGATCTCACTAGAGATGATGGCTTTCTCTAGGGCAGAACACTTCTGGGCCATGTGGATCCCAGGCTGCCTGGAGACTCCCCACACTGATGAACTGCTGAAGGCCAAGAAGGAAGATCCACCCCTAACCAAACACTATTAAAGTGTGTCAGGAAGTGGTAATAACCTGTGGGCCAATAAAGTGCAATATGTAAATAGGAAAAATAGATACATGGGCTTTTGCCCAGTAACAATGGAAATACGGAACTTAGGGTTTAAAGCTATAGGGATTGTTAACCTTTTAGGTCCCTACAGTGCACCATTTTTCAACATGAGCTCACAATTTTATTTTTGTGCTTGTTGCCTTTGCTTAGAAATATATATATATATATTTTTTGATGTTTTAAGATCAAGATAATAAGAACTAAAGCTGCTTACACTTTTCAACTTCTCTAACTTCCTGATTCTGCCAAGTCAGTGTCTGAGGATTAGTAGGTAATACAACAACTAACCAGGCTGAACATAAACCCCTTTTTTTAAAAGAATGAACTGCTTAATATCTAACTGACTAACAAAGGTTGCCTCTTATGGAAGGGGATTCTTGTGTAAATATACAAAGTGCATTATCTCCACTTAAACAAATTAACCGATTTACAGGTTGAGAGAAGGAGGGACCATTCAGGAAGAATAAAAAATTTTCATGAGAGCTTTACAATAACAAAAAAATGAGGAAAATATGAATTTGTTAAACAAGCAGAATACATTTTCAACATGTCCTCTTTAGTGCTACTCGACCTTAGGGGAGTTTATAGTTTGGTTTCAGGTAAAGAAATGTTAAGTAGCCCATTAAGTACTATGTGTCAGCAGATAAAGGTTACTAACTAAAGTGTTTATTAATCATGAATACAATGAGATATAAATATGCTGCTGAATGTAATTTATTTCATCAACAGAATTCTTGTGGATTTATTAAAGATGAACGTAGCCCCTCTGGCAGTATTCCAGATGCTGAAGTCAATGTGTGCTGGACATAGGATAGCCGATACAGTTTCTGCTGACAGCAGCTCTATATCATTAGCACCAGGTCATTCTGATGTTCGAGGTAAGAAATCCATTTCTCCCTATTTCAGAGTTGAAATATTTTATTCCTAAATAATTGTGACTATATATATGCTCATGTCTGGTTTCAACCATAAGTGGTAATATTTGTTATCTCAGCTGTTAACTCTTTATGCATCCTGCTGTTCTCTGTCAGTTGCATAGACATTTTGAGGTTTTTGTTTAGTAAAATACAAACATTAGCTTTCTGAACACATTCCAATTACTGGGTTAACAAACAATATAACAGCATGCATTCGGATTACAGTCCAGCTCTTAGAATTCAAAATTGTGCCACATCAGAATATTGCTTTAATTTAAAGGGTTATAGTAGCTGGGCTTGGATGTCAGTCATGTGAGTGCTGCTTATGTCACCACCACCCCAGCCACTTCTTTTTCCTAAAAATTATAGATAAAATTGTAGATTTGTAATGAGCCGTACATTTGTATCTGTAGACAATACATACCCCATGATAATCAGGAAAGTATAAAGAAAACTTTAGTGCCTTGCCGAGAAAGATGTTCTAAATATATGCTTTTAAGAAGCAGTTTATCAACAGCTGTGTATCCTTGGAGGCAGGCATTCAAGTTGCAGTTGGGCTTTTATGGCCCAGTTTTACTTAGCAGTTAACAGGCACATTTTGTAAACACAGTAGTATTTTAGCACGTTAGTATTATAGTACAGTAGTTAATCAGGGAAATAAATGGTTAAGATGTCGTTCATGGCACTCTACATAACTATACAATTAAAACCTTTCTCATAAAATAGAACATTTGTTTCCAAATGATGGGTTATTTGGAGGTGTAGGATGAACAGATACAGACCTTAAATATAAAAAAAATATATATATCTTTATTGCATTACTGGTCCTTAAACTAGGAATGCTACCCTGTACCTTTTTATGACCACTAGATGGTGTTAATTATATATGTATACACTTTAAAAGAGTATAGGGAAAATGTCTGAGAGAATATACAACCTGACAGGCACTAATTTACTAAAAGAAGGCATATTCTGCGTATTTTATAAGTTATAATTCAGAAAAATTATGTTTACAGATATACAGATATATATTGATTGTATATTGAAGTTAGAGCTTCCACGTTAATTTTTTTAAATCTGGGTAATTAATCTTTGTAATTACTGTATTCAAATTACTAATAACACTGTGATTGTGTTAGAGAAATATTGTGTTCCATAAGATTATGGCACAAATAGTTTCTTCAGTGTTTACAGTATTTGATAATGTTGCATGTGGCTCTTGTCCTGTATTTTAAAATATACTTTTAAAGAGGTAGTATCCCAGAACAATTTGTAGCACTAGACCATTCTGCATTTTTTATTTACTAAAAGGTTTTTCCATTTAGAATGACATGCAGAACTGACAAACAGGTCAGAATGAGTTGATGAGTCACAGAACTGTTTTTTAAAACTTCATCACCAAAGAAAAACTTTTAAGAAAGTCACATATCATTTGTATTTGAGAATACAATTGTATTCTCTATGTTTACAGGATAAGAGATGATACTTCCCCTTGAAGTAGACTAAAGCTGAATAAAGATGGCACTATTTTCTTAGTCTAAGGGAATAGGCATGAAAATTGGACCTCCCCCCCACTTGTTCAGTATGGATTTGGGGATTAGACCAGGGATCCCCAACTTTTTTTTTTTTTTACTCGTGAGCCACACTCATATGTAAAAAGCCTTTGGGAGCCACACAAGCATGAACAAAGTTCTTTGGGGATGCCAAATAAGGGCTGCGATTGGATATTTAGTAGCCCAATGTGTACTGCTGGCCTGCAGGAGGTTCTGCTTGGAGTACAACTGTGTCTCTGTGCTTCCAAAACTTGCCTCCGAGCCAGAAATTTAAAAATGGGCACCTACTTTGAGGCCACTGGGAGCAACATCAAAGGGGATCACTGGATTAGACTGTGCATGTGTGGCGGCTAGCATAGCAGCTCTGTACCCAACAGTTGGTTCTGCAGTTAAGTAGATGCTTGTTTGGCTGATCTTTACCCAATTGGGTATCTGTATTGTGGGCTAAACTGGTTCATTTTTGGACCCTTGGGACAGTTATCAAGGCATCCTGTAAGCCAGTGTTCCACAACCAGTGGCTCGTGAGCAACATCTTGCTCCTCAACCCCTTGGATGTTGCTCCCAGTGGCCTCCTTGAATTTCTGGTAAGGACTCAAGTTTTGGTTGCATAAAAAACAATGCTAACAATGCTAAACAGAGCCTCCTGTAGGCTGCCAGTCCAAATAGGGGCTATTAAGTAGCCAATTATAGCTCTTATTTGCACCCCCAGGAAGCTTTTTTCATGCTTGTGTTGCTCCCCAACAACTTTTTCCATTGAAATGTGGCTCATGGGTATCCCTGCTGTAAGCTAAGGAAATGCAAACTGCATACATGGACTAATACAGTTCTCTGGGGAAGCATTTTTAGAACAGTGCAATAAGTAAATTAATTAGACTTTTAAGTCAGTGGCCTGCTGATTTGGTGAACAGTGATTAAATTGGCATCTAAATCTAATAAAATGGAGCCATCTTTAGATTCCTTTTCATGCCTCTTTGTGTTGACTTGCTGTTTAATTGTTTTTATGTTTTGTTCCCATCATAAACAGCAATGTACTTTATTTCTGATGTCTGTCTCTTTAACATAGAACAACCATTTCTCTCAGTCAAGAACAGTAAAATTCCTGCACCACTATCCTTTTCCTCTTCTACCTTCCGATCACCAAGGCTAAAGGGCTCTAAGATTGTGGTCTACAGTCCAGGCGATACTTGCTCACCTATATCTCAAGGTCCCCCTGGTTCCTTCCAGCTTTCTTGCTGCCTGTTCTACCCATTTGCAGGTTGCATTTATCAGTTTATAGTCTGGGTAACACAGTCTCCAATTACACTAGGAATCTTTTTAATTAAGATTTTTGGACCCGCTAACTAAAACATCACTTAACATTGATGTTTAAAAAATAATTAATTATATAATAATTCTTATTATCATTCTTTTTTAATTAAATTACTATAAAGGACTGGGCTGTTCTCTGGTTTAGTTCTTCCAGTGTTTAGGCATTCGGAAACCTTGAGTGTAAATCTGGGTTATCATGGTTCCTGGTGTGATATGACTGTTATAGCTTGGGTGTAGATTGTTCTAATATTCATTTGCAGTGCATATACATTCCTAAATCTACAATTATTTAGTGTGTTCTACAAATGGACTCTTTGTGCTCCATGTTATTATATAGCACATTGTTGCATGCCTTAATGAATAGGAGTCATTATTTATCTTATACTCTGATTTTGGTAACATTTGAAAATCCCTTTTTGATTTGGTTCTGCTTCTAGTTTAGGTTAGTGTCAAAAAGTGTTTGGCTGTTTGCAAACTGATATATAATGGTACTGGTTGGCATGTGGGCCCATATTTGTTAGACAATAGACATCTGTACATCTTAAATTGATCATTGAGTATAAGATAAGTTGCTGTTATTGTTTTAAGCACCTTGTAGGACTTTTGTCAACTGTCGCTCTGGGTTCAGAGAAGTTGCTTGCCTAGGTAAGGTTAGTTAGAGAGCCTTTATCCCTGATACAAGCCATTCCTCACATCTACTGCAATTAGAAGTTATTTGTATACTGGATCTTAGAGGTGTGTTCCTATGTCCTACCACCAGTGGGGCCCAAAGCAATTTGACTGGAAATTAGATTTTATTTTTTTATTTTACAAAGAATAAGCATCGTTCACATCAATACATGGCCCACTGGAGCTCACAATCTATGGTCCCTATCAAAGGCACCTAGTAAGGCCCAGTTTGATCAGAATACAGTTAATACGTCTGTGTATGTATGTGTTCTTTTTTTTTATACAGCATGGGAGGAGGAAAAGTGTGCCCAGACTGGAAGTAGATACACTGAAAACCAAAAATCCTGTGTTTTCACTTATCTTTGAAGGGTCTGCCCTGCAAAAATAATGTTAGAGCCTATATGAAGACTAAAAACTTTCATGGCTGCAAATCTGTACTCTTAAACTAGAGACTGGGACCCAGAAAGGGGACGCTCTGTAAAACCCCAACCCTTTAGGCTGATTTCCCATGGGGAGATTAGTTGCCTGTGGTTAAATCTACTGCGGGTGACTAATCTCCCTGAAATGCCTTTCCACCACCATTAAAGTCAATCACCAGTGGAAAGGCAAACATGTCGCTTTGTTTTCCAGTGCAAAGTTTCCTCCTTCAGACAACTTTGCGTTACTTCGGAAAACAAAGTGACGCGTATGCCTTTCCACCGGCGATTCACTTTTTTGTGGTGGAAAGGCACTTCAGGTAGATTATTCACATGTGGTAGCTGACATTAACCACGGGCAACTAATCTCCCTATGGGACATGAGCCTAAGGGCAAGACCCCACGCAGCGACCGCGGGCAAGTAACCGCTCCAAAAAGGGTTTCCACTGGCAACTGTAGAAGTCGCCGGTGGAAAGCCCTTCACCTCGCTTCAGTTTCTGAAGTTGTGCGAAGTTTCCTCCTGCAGTCAACTTTGTCTTTCAGGAATTTAATAATTGTTTCATAAGTGCGCGTCACCTGAGAGTGATTGGAAATCCTTCTGTAGAAAGAGGTGGGTCAAATCTGTTTAACCCTTGGGCTGATGACTGGATTATAATGCAATACTATGCAGACTTTACAGGCTGATGCAGTGCATTGTACATTTTTGGACAATGAGGCTTCCAGAGGAGCACACTGAGTTTGCATAAAGAATGTATATACACCTTTGTGTTGTAACCATTGTGTTTTGTGTGTGAGCACAAAGGAAGAATTCTGGGCGTCGCTAACAGATCTGTGCAAGGTGATTTGGCTTTGCTCTGATTTTTGGCTAGCTAAATTGTACCAGAGTTATTCATTTCCCATTCCTTTCTTCAGCTGCATCATCTTGCACTGGAATTCCAGATTGCCATGGGAGATAACTATGTTTTGCCATGTTGTATTAAACCACAAATGAAGCATGATTGCTAATAGTCATTACATGTTTGTGTGCTTCCCTCTGGGTGGTGGAATAATGCTTGTAGAGCTGAAAGGAGGGGGGAAGAGCATTGTTGGTTTGCTTTGAGCTTCAGCTGGGATATATTCTGGAGCTGGCTGACTAGTTACACTGCAAATGCTCATTTCACATTGCTAATGTTCTCCACTCCTCTTTACATTAAGCTTTTCCCATTCATATTGCCTACATCCTTAAAGGCTCAGAATGATGGCCATGTTATTACCTATTGCTCAGTTAAAAATTATCATCCATGCTTTCTGTAATCCAAGCGCATATATTATTACAAGAGAACAGTTAAAGCACCGTGGAACCATGCCGATGGAAACCCCTTATTCCAAAGGGGGAATGAACATAGCTTGGCATTTCAAAGGGGACATCCACACAAAAAAATTAAGATTACATATTTTTATTTATAAATGAAAGTGTTATTCTAAGCAGTTCTCCACTATGAATAAAACATTTATTAGTAATGTTAAAGTTATTTCTAAATGTAATTACAGTTTGAATCAATGTCTCTCATGATTTCCCTCACAGCTCACGGTTTTGCAATAGACTAGGGGCAAGCACACCAACATTTCAGTAGGGAATTATATCCTTCCACTAAATTCTTTAATAGTAAGTTATATAGTACAAACAGTGTATGACACTGAAATTGCCCTGTGCTTGCCTCTATTTTGCTGCTTGTGAACTTTTGCAAAGTGGGATAGTCTGTGAGCAGCTTATAGCTCCCTACAGTAACTGCAGCAAAGTTACATGTTGGTGAGTAACATGAGTTTCCACTAAAATTAGTGCTTCTGTATCTGAAGTCAGCTCTCCTCCAGGTCCCAAAATGCGTTGCATGTTCTCTGATTAACAGACCTAAGGCTGGAGGAGAGCTGGCTTCTTATACATTGTTTCTGTAGTCTGGTAAACTGAGAAAAAAGTACAATGACATTTACCAAAAACATACATATATTTATATGTGTATATAATGAAATATTTAATTAAATTCCCCTTTACTATGCAGAAATTAATGCTCTGGGCTCAAAATAAGCTATGCTGTCTTACACCCAATTAATATATGTAAAGTAAATATAAAATATATTTCTTCTTGTCAAATAAGAGGCCTTATTGGTAAACCCTGCACAGGGGTAATTTTATCTTCACAAAACCTCTTTTTAAATAGCACACCATATAGTAGTATACTCATAGTACAACCCCCCCCCCCCCTCTCTTACTGAGCTGCTATATAAACATAAGTGGGGAGTGGAAACTAATTTGTTTATAAAATGTCAGTAAAAAAATATAGAAAGCAACTGAAGTGATTATTTGTGGTGTATTCTTTGAAAACAAATCATTTTGGAAAGGTGAACTGCCTCCAAAAAACTGAGCCAAAAATATTAATTACAGGAACATTAGCAATTGCTATTTTATCTCTTTAATTCTGTATGCTGCCATTAATTCAGTGTATTTGACTGCAGGAAGAAACAAACCGAATCCAACAACCAGTACAACTCAAGGTCCAGGAGAACGAAGCAGCAGAGAAGGCTCCAGCCAGAGAATCCCACGCCAGCCCAGTGGCAGCCGAATGCAGAAGAGCAGCAGCTCCGGGAAAAGCAGTGGAGGAAGCAGCACATAGTACATTCTGCTCGTTTCTGCTGCAGCACGGTATTAGTCCGTGCAGGACTCTGAGCCTCTGTTTCAGTTATTAGCTAATGTTCTAAACTAAGCAGATTGGTTTTTACTATGTACCATAGGTTCGAAAAATGGCTCAAGTGTTCTGCTGGACGGACAGCTAGCATATGCTTTCAGACAACTACTGGTGGGAGAAACTGATGCCTAGAGATTTGATCCAGGGTGTGTGCATCTCCCGTGAGCTCAAGATTTTTGTTATGCTTCTTTACAGTGCAATTATTTGGTGATCTCCAAATCATATTTATTACTCTGACCATACTCTTTGTTATCCAAGGCAAGGCCCATTCCTGATGCTAAAGCAACAGATTTTTGTCTAATTTGGCTCTGGGGCAACATGTTGCTCACCAAGCCCTTGGATTTTGCTCTCAGTGTCCCCAATGCAGGTTGTTATTTCGAATTCCTGACTTGGTGGCAAGTTTTGGTTGAATAAAAAGCTGATAGTGTACATAGAGGCTACCTAATAGCCAACCTTTGCCCTTATTTTTATTTCACAACTGATGGTGGCCAAAACCTGCTCCCATTTACTTGAATAAAAACCATGTGGCAGCACTGCTAATGGAACTTTTCCATCCAAAAAAGTTCTACTAAAGTACAGTATGACAAATATTGCTTTTATAAAGTCAAGTATGCAAAGAAGAAATCATTTTCTGACATTTCATACTAAGATTCTACCTTACTGTTTAAGGAAAATATGTTTATATTCTGCCTTGCAAAGATGTAAAGGCTCTAACAGGCATCCATTAATGTAACAAATACCCTCACATACAGGTACTTCAGATTTAAGTTGCAGAACAGCAATCTTACTCTCTGGACATTTTTAGTCTGTACAGGGCATTAACAGAACCATGAATGCATGGCTTCACTAGCTTATTTCTTAGTGCTTACATATTAAATTCAATCTTTGTGCAGAACTCAGTGTTTGCATCATTTTGTAGTATGAATTACATTTAGTGCAAAAGCGTTATTTTACAAAACAGGATTATAGGAAGTTTTAATGGTTCCAAAACTGTAGGGTAACAGCACACAGCTATTCTGATTGCTCTAGTCCTCTTTCATGGCAGACTGCCATCAAGTGGGTTTGCACTCAGCAATGAGAGAGTCCAATCAAATTGCTGTGACTTTTCTTTAGAGGAAAATAAAGATCATAAAGAGCTTGTGTTCTCTACTAAGGTTGTGTGATTATGTACATGCAAACGTATCTGATATTTCAAAGCCTTACTGTATATTTGGAAACAATAGGATTGATGTATATTGGTTCTGAAAAGAATATTTATTGATAATGTTGTTCTAATCTGATGAGTGATCATTACCACCTAGTTCTATAAGATAATAATAATGGAAAGGTGATGACTTCTTATTTTTGTTGCTTTGCTCTGCAGATAATTTCTGTTTTGAGTTTTCAAAACTGGTTATATTTTTGTTAAGCTGACTATAATACTACATTGCATAAATTGTGAATAATTAAAATTACTTTAACTACTGTTAAATCAATTTGTGCCAGCAGCATTTTTTTAAATAGTCACTTTCTTTGTCATTTGTGTTCTACACATCATTTAACTTAAACAATGTAATATTTCTATTTGTACAATACAGGTATGTGATCCCTTATGCAGAAACCCATTATCCAGAAAGCTCTGAATTATGAGAAGGCCATCTCAGACAGAGTTTTATTTTAAGCAAATAATTTACATTTTTCCAAAATGTATTTTCTCTGTAATAATAAAACAGAACCTTGTACAGGTATAGGACCCAGAATCCTCGGGACCAAGGGTATTCCGGATAAGGGGTCTTTCCATAATTTGGATCTCCATACCTTAAGTCTATTAAAAAATCAATAAAACATTATTTAAACCCAATAGGATTATTTTGTATCCAATGAGGATTATTTATATTTTAGTTGGGATCAATTACAAGGTACTGTTTTATTATTATAGAGAAAAAGGAAATCAGTTTTAAAATTCTCAATTATTTGATTATAATGGAGTCTATGGGAGACAGGCTTTCCGTAATTCGGCGCTTTCTGGATAATGGGTTTCCGGATAAGGGATCCCATACCTGTACTTGATGTTAACTAAGCTACATAAATCCATATTGATGGCAGAATAATTCTATTGGGTTGATTTCCTTTTTTTTTTAAACAGATTTAAGGTATGGTGATCCAAATTACAGAATGATCTGGAAAACCCCAGGTCCCGAGCATTCTGCATAACAGATTTCTACACCTGTACCATTCTTGCTAGATCTAGACAACTAGATCTAACAGTCTCTGCTTTAAACAATACACTCAACATGCTGTTTTACCTGCTCTAACTGTCTGTTTCCAACCTGAGGCACTACTCGTACACAGCAACAGGCATAATCTGAGGATGTGTGCCGCCCTGAGGTGGCCTTTACGATGCCGCCCTTCTTGTCTCCCCCCCCCCCCCCCCGACTTAACCCTTCAGCATTGGGGGGCAGCATAGTTAGTACTATAGTGATTTCTGCATCAGAAAAGACGAAATGTAAAAAAAAATTAAAATCATAATTTCGAATTACCAGGAGCAGCTTTTTGCTGTCCACGGTAGCCCACTGGGCACTGCAACTGAGATTCTTAACTTGTCTCGTGGTATCAGTGTCCCTGCACAGCATGGTTGAGTAATGTGCAGCATGAATAAATTGTATATATTGTTTCACTCAAAAAGGTATGACTAAGCAATCAGTACAGTTTGGATACATGTTTCTGACAGTTCTCCTTCAAATGCATTTCCAATCCAATATTGATTTTTCCATAACAAAAGAAATGTCATTCTAAGCAAGTTCCAATATACATTTATAACAGAATTTTAATGGTTTTAAAATTATTTGTGAATGTAATTGTCACTATAAGCAATATATATTTATCACTGTCTTGATATCTGGCTGAAAAAATATAGAAGTCCATTCTCTTCTTAGATCTGTTACTGAACTGCTTCAGATACTTTGTTTCAGACAGATACTGCTTTCAAGTGAAAATGTAATTATTTCCTTTGGCATTACGCAAAAATGTTTGATCTTTTATTATATAACATGACTTACAGTATGTACATGATGGTTTTACATATTTACAACATGAACTATAAACAGTTCAAGAATAAAAAAAATAGAATAAGTCTAGCTCTGTGAGAGAGTCAGGAATCAATGTATTACCTAAACATATGGCAGATTGTAGAAGTCACAGTGCTGGTGCTGATGTTTTTGGTTTACAGGTTATTTGCCTGACACTATGCACTCTGCTGGCAGAGAATTCACCAGACAATGAAGGGTTAAAACGAAGAGTAAAGCGCAAGCATTTATAACTCTTGTCTCTTTGTTATTCAATGCTGTGCCGGGATTGCAAACTGTTTCAGAGTTTGGTTATTTCTAATGTTATCCCCTCGCCACCAATTGCTTTGGTACAGTCCCACCCAGTACTGTGCAAGAAGCTTAACAAGAGGGGCATTATACCACGTGGTTGCTGGAGGAGCTCAGTAAAGGGCCTAATTTACACACAGATTCTAAATATGAGTGACACCAATCATATAGCTCAATGATTAAGGGTTGTTGCTACTAAAAGAAGCTAGTATGGGTCCCAGTAACTTCTGTTTATTCCACTGGCCCTTTCAAATGTGAAAGGCTTTTATAGAAAACAGCAGGACATAACTCACATAGTGACATTGCAGGGCCAAAGGAGAAAACAGCACCGCTAAAGTTTCAAACATCATTAATGTGTATTAATGATTCTCTCCCATAACTCAGTATGTACTGTTCTGTATGATCTGTTTATTTAATGGGAAACAAATCCTATAGTTTTGTCTCTGGCTGCTCCTCGTTGGCATCCATGTTGTACTTGTGCAGATCATTTTCGATTATGTATATGGAGCTGTCTCGGTTGGCTTTTTGGTTTCTCAAGTATATCACCAGCTGGTACAAAAGTGAACCTTAAATGAAAAGAAAAATGAATATATGAGCAATTAGAGGCCAGTCTTCCATGCATTTCTGCTGAAGCCAGGTCTTTGCAAGAATAGAGCAGTAGTACAGAAACCGATCATATGGTTAACTATTATGCAAGTCTGTATAAATGGTTATGGGCTTACTTCCTAGGGCAGGTATAGGGGTTATCTCGCACAAATAAGCATCTCTCCAAATCTCACCCAAACTTCAGACTGGGCCCCTCCTGCTACTTTTTCAGGCTCCACAGTTTGGGAAGCGCTGCCCCTAACAGTTCATATAAGAGAGGTCTAAATAGTTCTGTTGGGCCCTGTGCAACTCCCCCCCAAGTGAACAGGCACAATGGAAATCCACAGGGCCAGAAAATAAAAGTAAAATCTTCTTTATTAATACTGAATTAAAAAAAAAAAAAAACAACAAAAAAAACATCTCCAATGGCCATACACGTTTCTTGCCCTAGGGCACTTAGTCATGGGCTCAACTTTAATAAAGAAGATTTTTACTTTTATTCTCTTGCCCTGTGGATTTCCATTTTGCCTGGTTGTCACAAATAAGTTGTTCTCGATTACTGCTGCTTAGAACCATTTGGGACTTTCATCCAACACAGCATTATATAGCTGATTTAGAATTGCTACTTACTTAGTATAATAGCCAGAAACAGAGCTCCTATGGCTATAGCTAAAACCTCTGCGTCCGTCAGGCGAGTGGCTTGGATGCAGGCCGTCATGCTGACTTCCACGGCACGACTTGTAGTGGCAGATGTTAATGGTCGTTCTGGCTGCTGTTTGGCAGAAGGGAAATTTTGTGAAGAACTTTGTGATCTGTTGAGAAGTTCAGCCTCACTGAGCAGCTCTTTGCTTGTATTGAGTTCTGCAGTGGAATTCCCTGCTCCTTGCGTCTCCTTAGTATTCCATGTAGTATTTATGTTTGCAGCTGAGAATATATCTGGGCTTGGAGTGAACATTGATTGAGCGGCACCTGTACTAAGGGCAGAAATGGGAGAAGTCTCTGGGGCACCAGCATCAGAAGATGAATTCAGAAGTATTGTAGCTTCTGTAGGCCTGGTATCCAAGTCCCCACCCTTTGTAAGGGTGCTGTTCTTATTGGATTCCGTTGATGTTGCTGACTGGGCAACTGTTTGGCCAGAAAGTAATAAAAATATTTCTGCAGTTGCCGAGCTGACTGGTAGAAACCAAACTCCGAAGGTGCTTAGCACGGCTGCAAATACAAGAACAAAGACAACAAGACTCCATGAGACTGAAGCACACCGGGAAGCCCCATAAAATCACCTACGCTGAAAAGTGAGGATTTACTGCCTGCAGTATCTACACACACAGGACTGGCCACGTTCCATTTATATGGGACCCAAAGGAGATACCATACTCTCTGACAAACCTCTAACCAACAGTATTCTATTATTTACATCACAGTAAGTGACTTAGCAAGAAATCCTATCAAAATGGCATTTACATATTAGGAAATATAATAGTAAGATGCTCATACATCAGCTGATATAACCTAGCATGTATGTGTGCCCTTGGTTTGTGTGTGAGCACCGTATTTTATAAGAGATAGATGGAGGGACTTTTCTACTTCAAATGGCAGTGTTTCAGTATGTGATTATCCAGTGGCATGTGCTACTATTATTAATATATTTATAGGGCCCTGCAATCATCAGCAATATAGTTTCCCTTTATGTATATTCTTCAGTGGCAACTGCAACATTTATTTTGGTATGTCTTTGCATGAAATAGAAATCTGCCTGCTACCCTAACATTTCCCTACTGCATGGTACATGTTGCTGGTTTTATATTACAGGTATGGGATCTATTATCCATAAACATATTGTTCATAAAGCTCCAAATTACACAAAGGCCATCTCACATAGACTCCATTGTAATCAAATAATTTACATTTTTACAAATTATTTCCTTTAATAATAAAACAGTCTCTTGTACTTGATTCAGCTAAGATATAATCAATCCTTATCCTTGGAGGCAAAACAATTCTATTTGGTTTAATTAATGTTTAAATGTAGACTTAAGGTATGGAGATATAAATTACAGAAAGACCCTTTATCTGGAAAAACCCAGGTCCCAAGCAGTCTAGATTACAGGTCCCATACCTTTAGTTCTATGCCATTACCAGTTGTGACTGGCAACCACCCTAAGACAGCAGGCCAATCAGCTAATGCTTTAAGGCAAAGCCTCCTACTGGTGTTTTATAAGGAGCTCAGTAGATTCATAGTGATGGCCATTAGTTTGCCATTAGACATGAAAGCCCAAGTACTACCCCTGGCCATATCACAAAAGAAACATTTGAATGTTACAGAGAGAGTGGAACCTGCTACAGCGACACACAGTTGTCATCCTATCAGCAACTTTCCCCAACATATAGAGGAATAATCCAGTCACATCTTTTCCCTTGTTCATAATTCTATTTCTCTATGTACAGGTTCACATGGTGCCCTTAGGGTTTCTTTTACAAAAGAGATCTAACTATATAAAAACATAATTATGTGCCATGTACATTTGAATTGTAAGATAGAAGATTCAGAGAGATTGTCCCAAGGTGCCCCTAATGATGTGGGGACCCAGAAGTATCAGCAGTCAGCACAAATCCCTTAATAACGTTCCCTTTATAACAAATCTACTTACCATATGAAAAGCTGGGGCAGGGATGGGGTCCCACCACTTTCAGCAACGCACTTTGCTTTTCATCTTGGACTTTATCTGCCACAGTGTGTTATTCCTTCACTAATTAACTAATTAACTCTGCTCTGTGACTGTGTAATCACTAGCTTTGCCTTTTCTGCATGTTTCAGCCCCAACCCCACCCCATGAAAAAAATAAAGATACAGGGAAAAAACAGTTCTGCTTAGTTCAGCCATATCTACCTGCTGTCTAATTACAATTGGTCTAATGCGTGAAAAGGAGCTTTAGAAATTACACAATTTTTTTTCTTTCCACCTTTGTCACCTGAGGGACCTTCCCATAGGTAAAAAAATGTGCCTGAATATACATTTTCTTGCAGGGAACTCAAATGTTTTTACCCACTGTGATTTTTATTCTCTGCCACAGAGAATTTTTTAGGGACTTTTTTTTTTTTTTTTTTTGCCAGTGGGAAGCGTGATTTTCTGTACCACCAAAGGGCCCTTTGTGCCAAATGTTTTTTATGTTACCGAGACACAGATTTGAGCGCACCTAAATGTATCAGTTAATAGCTTCCATTATATTCTACATGGTTTAGTTTCAGGGTTGCATTTCATTGTATTCGTGTTTCATTGCTGCAAAGCCTGCGTGTTCTTGCGCTTGTGTGTGAATCGATGTAGATTCCTGGAACTGGCATAAGGATAATGAAAAGCCTCAGGCTCACATATTAGGGATTCCACCTGCACTGTTATCATAATATCAGTTCTCCTTTCATATCCTGTCCTTTATCCAAAGGGTTTTGGAATTTTTATTTAGTTGCTTAGTTACATAATTTTCCACTTACTGCTTTCATCTTAAACTCGCAACAGAATTGAACTCTACACACTGTCACTGTCACTAGTGGGACATATATAGGCTACTCCTATTGAACTGTGTATACAGCTAATTCTGTAACCCACCCCATAGTTAAAGACTTCTATTAATGTGCTAATAGTCAGTTTATTGGGGGTAAGTGGAGTTTGCCCTAAGTTTAAACCCTTTAGGGTTGCCACTACTGTCGGCTAAGAAAGCTGGGCAGGGGTGACGTCATGGGGGCTGGGAGGAGGCAGGTTGTGACATCATGGGCAGCCCTTCCGAAAACCGGGCTGTTCGGGTCAAAACCGGACAGGTGGCAACCCTACCTATGCTCCTTCCTGCCCCTGCTGTGTGCTGTCATTGCTTGATATGGGAGCTACATGAATTTTGCACAAGTTACGTAAACTATGTAAATGTAAAGGCCCAATAACTAGTCAATATTAGTTCACAAAAATATTAATTAAAAAAAAAAAATATGTGCTAATAAGTCAGTCTTTAAATAGGGGGGGGTGGCATTGTAGTTTATAAGTAAGTTGCATAAGTTTCTTTAAAAGTAACATACATTTTTGCATAAGTTACATAAATTGTGTAAGCTTAGGGGCCCAATGATCTTGGGGCCCAAAAAACAGTCATTCCCCTGCTGAAAAGTTAATGTACGAGACACTCATATATTTCAGTAAATAGCTCCCAATATAAATAGCTGACATTACTCTATAATAAGCAGTTCATATAAATAGTTAATAAAATAATATGTTAATAAGTCAGCGTCCCTGTGTATGTATTTATATATATATATATATATATATATATATATATATACATACATACATACATATATAACAAATTTGTGCAGTGTATCCTAAACATTATGCTGGCTGGGTTATCAGAATCATTGGGCCAAAGACCAGGTGTTAGAGTGTTGGATATAGTCCAGTCCAGTAATTCACATAGATGGTCAAATAACTAACTGACTGTTAGCAAATCAAATGATCTCTCTGGGCTAGAATGTGCAGATGGCTTCCTGAAGTGCTCATTGATGCAGTAATGGCCAGGAAGTGGTCAAAGTTCCACACCATAATGCTCTGTCTATGGTCTTTAGGCTTACAGCATTATGATTGGATCCTTTTTATCCTTTACCTACAAGGAAATCACAGAGTATGGCTTACAGGGCACCACGTTATTACTTTTACACAATAATCACACTTATAAGGAACATGTGACAGTGTATATCCATATCCACCTTACTGTCAGTCATAATAGCAGTCACCAGCCGCCTTACTGTCAGTCATAATAGCAGCCAGCAGCCACCTTACTGTCAGTCATAATAGCAGCCAGCA
Source organism: Xenopus tropicalis (assembly GCF_000004195.4). Taxonomy (NCBI): domain Eukaryota; kingdom Metazoa; phylum Chordata; class Amphibia; order Anura; family Pipidae; genus Xenopus; species Xenopus tropicalis. Next base: position 166,661,538 of record NC_030677.2, read on the forward strand.
GCCACCTTACTGTCAGTCATAATAGCAGCCAGCAGCCACAGGACCAATCTCAGAATTCCAAAATCAATGCTTTCCACCAATTTCAATGTAATCCTGGGAGATCTGAGCAAGGGAGTTGACACATGCAAAGATTCAAGATCAATACATAAATCAGAAAACTAACTGATATTTCTGAATTAAGTTCAGTGAAATTCCTTGAACTTGTTGAAATTGAGTAAAATACCACCAGCCAATGGCATTCATTACCCCCCCCCCCCCCCCAAGGGAAGTATCACTTAGTGTTTGCACAGTTTAGGCACAAAACACAGCTCACACCCCCAGCACTGCACCATATGGGGGGAGGGACAATATTGTACTTGCCCCAAATGTCCTTTAAAGGGACAGTATCCCCCCAATTTCAGCATAAGTTTAGTAATTAGGGATTGTGCTGAACATACTTTGCCCATTGTCTAAATGCATGAAAAACTGATGAAGTTTGTTTTGCAACAGGTAGCTGGAAACAATTTCAACTGAGATGGACCCTTTAGGGCAGTGACAGATGGGCATTTTGTAGTCTGTGATTAGTCTCAGCTACAGTGGGTGACAAGAGGTCCGTAACATGCAAAACATACGCAGTGCGGCTACTTTCTGAAGTAGCGGATTTTCTTTGTAAAGAAACTTTGCCATTTTCGTGCTGTTTCCCATTAGCAATTGAGAGGAAACAAAGGACATTTTGTCACCCTCTGTAGCTGAGATTAATCAACAAAACATCCCCTCTGTCAATGTATGTATGTATAACTTTATTATACAGCTCTACAACGGTACGCAGCACTGTACAATATACACAATTACACAACGGGAGGGCATAATAAATACAATATATAAGTATAAATACACAGGGAATAAGTGCCATGTGGTATGAGACACAGTAGGAAAGAGGCCCCTGCCCCTTAGAGTTTATAATCTGAGTGGTCAGGTAACATACTGGGTTTTTGCAGGAACAGTACTGCTTGATAGGTATCTTAGGGGGTAATTATACCAAGTCTAGTAACCCATAGCAACCGTTAAGCAGGTAGCATTTATTCATCATCTGAAAGCCAGTATCTAACTGCTTGCTATGGGTTACTAGACCTGGTGAAAACATTGCATCTCTAATCATATCACTGTTACAGGATGCAGGTCCTTCCCATGGGCTGTAATGATTTTAGAGCACCCTGTTTGGTCAGTCTCTTTCAGTACATTCCAGACTGATTTCTATGACACTGGGTAGTGTATGTAACAGAACTGTGTGGAGGGGGCTGGGGGGCCTGTACGGGTGCAGCATGGGAGCCCAGCATTGAGCCTCCTTCAGCTCATCAGAGCCCACAGATATTTTTAGCATATCAGCAGCTTTCATAGCAATTCATAAAGTTCCATTATACAGTATAATCTTCCTATCGTAGTAGATTCTGGCATAGTCTACAGTATCTTTCAATGCAGGCAATGAGCCAACAAAGGAATTTCTTAGTGTTGCACATCTACCTGCCCATATTATATCTACACCTGCCCCTATTGGCCTCTTGTAATTAGATCATAACACTAAAGAAGGGTATAGGAGATGGTAAGGAAGACAAGGCCATAAAGTCCAAGGAACTGGACCATCACATCATAGCTAGGTAAAACAAAGCAAGACAAAATAGTGTAGTTTTATAATTTCCAGATTTTCAGTTTTGTGTGGCTCAAGTATGAATGATGGAGCAGAAATGCCACCTTGCTACTTATGGGCTAAGTATAGAGCTTTTGTATTTAAGCATTGCTTTATGAACTAATGCCTGAAATATTCATTTTTAGTTTCATAGGTTATAAAGAAGCTTAAATAAAGAAGTATGAACAAATAATATAGAAGGATCATCTTACATGTTTTTTGTTTCCATACGTTTGAGCTGTGTATGCAGAGGGCTTGACAATACAGAATCACATAGAAAGCTCATTTGGGATAAGGGAAAGTCCATGTTACACAGCTATGTTGGCTTATGTGGGTGTGGGAACTGCTGCACATGCTATACACAGTGGGCTCCTGCACTTACTGCACCCTTTCCCAGCTTGTGTATATAGCAGAGTGAACAACCATTAAAACCTCAACTGAAATGGCCTTCAGGTAAGCCACCCCCCTCCCCCAGCAGCCACTGTTTTGGGCTCCCCTCAACTTATCCTTATTGGCCACTCACAGCATTTCTCAGCTTATCCTTATTGGCCACTCACAGCATTCCTCAACTTATCCTTATTGGCCACTCACAGCATTCCTCAACGTATCCTTATTGGCCACTCACAGCATTCCTCAACTTATCCTTATTGGCCACTCACAGCATTCCTCAACTTATCCTTATTGGCCACTTACAGCATTCCTCAACTTATCCTTATTGGCCACTCGCAGCATTTCTCAACTTATCCTTATTGGCCACTCGCAGCATTCCTAAACTTATCCTTATTGGCCACTCACATCATTCCTCAACTTATCCTTATTGGCCACTCACAGCATTCCTCAACTTATTCTTATTGACCACAATGATCAAGCGCTTTTAAAGGTCCTCCAACATTGTAATGTTAATGCTGAATCGTCAGATAGGGGTAAAGAATTCCTTTGTTTCTACCTGCATATCTGACAATTAAGCTCTTAACCATGATCATCCAATGGTCTTGGATACAGAAACCCTATCAGGGGCTGACTGCCTCACAAACAATGACCAAAGAAATCCTTTGGGCCATGGCACATGGGGTGTATCCTTTGCCAGCAGAGAAGCACCTAAAGTTGGCCTTGCAGCCTATCATTTACTTGAATTCCCTATAAGGACAAAGAAAGGTTAATTTACAGGATGATAAGTTGTTAGAAACTCCTGGTGATTCCTATTGCTTACCTGTCAGTTCTGTCTGGCAGTTCTTTTCTTAAAAAATTGCCCTCCAAGCAGTGCCCCCAGGCTGGAGCATTTCTTGAATAAGAGCACCAATCTAGTGTAACAAGTAAGCAACTATAATCACTGGGGGCTGCCCAACAGCTTGGGAACTCCCCCCCCCCCAGGGATTTAACTTTTCCTTCTCCTTTGGGTGGCCCCTAAAGCTGATTTTAGTTCATGCCCTGGATGTGAGAGAGTGTGTAATATATATATTATATTACACATGGGGCTAGAGTAGCTGCTGGCTCGGCCCCTGCTGGCACAATCACTAGCTTATTGGCTGTTTATGGGGGTAAACCAATGGCTAAACTCTATCTAACCAAAAACTGCTCAAGCATGGTTTTGCCATTAGTCATCTGTGTTACCAGTAACTCCCACACTTTTTGTGGCAGGACATAGCTATGGGGGATACTGTGAGACCCCCGTGAGGGACAGCAGGACTGCCTTTAAAAATATTTTTATCTTCACAGAAAGTTCAAAGTATATGTGCTACAGGTATGGGATCCCTTATCCAGAAACCTATTATCCAGAAAGCTCCGAATTACGGAAAGCCTGTCTCCCATAGAGTCCATTTTAATCAAATAATTCAGAATTTTAAAACTGATTTCCTTTTTCTCTGTAATAATAAAACAGTACCTTGTACTTGATCCCAACTAAGATATAATTAATCCTTATTGGATGCAAAACAATCCTGTTGGGTTTAATGGTATTTTTATTTTTTAGTAGACTTAAGGTATGGAGATCCAAATTACGGAAAGACCCCTTATCCGGAATACCCTTGGTCCCGAGCATTCTGGATAACAGGTCCTATACCTGTAGCAACAAAGTCCGGAAAATCTAAAGCCAAAACCTCAGTCAGCCTTGTGACTTCAGGCAAGTCACTAGATTTCAAGCGGCACAAATGAGAGTGTAAGCTCTGCAGCCCACAGCTCAGCATTTCTGGGTACAGTGCTGCATAACTTTAGCAGCACAACAGAGCTAAATACACTGAGCAGTGCCCAATTAACAAACTATTTATGACAGAATGTCCCTTTTTCTGCATATTTGGAGAGAGAATATTAAAGGCAGCATCACTTCTAACATTGAAACATGGTTTGTGCTTGCAGTTTGCCCCTAAAAATGAAATCAAATAAAGGCACAACAGTGCAGTTAGCTGTATGTAGCGATGGCAAACTGACCTGCTAAGAGCAGAATTCCCAAGCCACGTTTGCTTGCCATGTTCACATTGGGTTTGGTGCCAGTGGCAGAGTCTCTGGACGGATGGGAGTCCCGTTGGCTTGTGCTGTGCTCAGATGAAAGTATGAGGAGCAGTGCTGGAATGAATGGATCTCATGGCTGGCTCCTCCCCCAATGGAGGCCGAGCTTTTGTCTTCCTCACAAGGGAATGTGCTCTCCTAGTTGGGGGTAGAGCAACGGTTTGTGTCAGATCCCCAGCTGGGTGTAAATAAACACTAAGATAATACAGACTCCTCTACCAAATGATTGGAGACATGACTTGCCCCCACATAACAGATGGCCAGGCCTGAGGCTACAAAAGAATTACCATGACTTGTAGCACTTAAAAGGAACTTAATACTGAATAACTATGGACTTTGAAAAGTATTTGTTTTTTATATATTATTCTAAATGGTTACCGCTCACCTGCTGGAGGGTAACTTTATTCAGACATTCAGCAGTAAAGCTTAGAAGATACAATACCAATGTTTTATTATAAGTTTTACTTTGCATTTCTATTGATCTGCTGTAACAGTAAATAGCACGGCAACTCCCACTCACATCTGTAAAGAAAATAAGTTTCCTATACAGAATTAGCCATGTACATCGTTTTGCTGAGCATTTATTTAAAACCAAGCAAATGTAATAATGCGCCTGATGGAGGTGCCCCGCCCTTAGACCATTGATCTAAGATATATGTGTGGCATTGGCCTGGGTAAGTCCAGATCTGAATGAGACATTGATCAAGTGGGAGCAATGATTTGTAAATAAAGGCTGAGCCAGGGAAGCAGTGTATGGGCACCTTGAGTGGCAGTGCCAGGTTCAATCCATACTGTGCATAGGAGACTAACATGCAGTGTATCCCAAGTGAGCCCTCACTTACCAAAAGAAGGGGTGCTCTGTTGCACTTCCTGGATGGAGCCCCTAGTCTTTAACATAATTTTGCTGTAGAGCTTACAATCTTCTAGCTATGTCACTGAATTGTGCCTTTCACCCCCCCTTGGTCTCTGTATAGGATCATGCTGGGGGGGGCACTTCCTGCCCATTGGCTAGCCAGTGTCTCAGCTAACATTCACTCATGTCTCCAGGTTGGATAGGGTTAAAGGTGGCCCTGCACAACATCTTCAGCCGCTATATTGGGACTTTGAAAACAAGCCAGTAGCCTTTCTGGTCATATGTAGCTATAGTGCAATTTTTGCACCACTGACAGAAACAGCAAATATGGCATGGAAGGAACATAATCTTTATGTTTTAAATGTAAATGCTCCTCACTACATTTCTTCACTGGTCTCCCTGTACGTTCCTGGTTGTCTCCTCCGCTCCTCTCAGAGCCTCCGTCTCTTTACACCATCCACACCCACTGCGCTCTCTCGTCTTACACCTTTCTATCTCGCTGCTCCTTACCTCTGGAACTCTATCCTTCAATCCCTCCGTAGGGAAAACTCACCCACTCTCTTTAAGAAAAAACTCAGCTGTTACCTTCTGGAGCTCTAACATTATTTTGCCCAGTCCTGCACTTAAGGGCAAATGCCCATACCTGATGCACTCTTACCTTCCAGTTTGTGCCTGTATGTTACCCAACCACTCAGATTGTAAGCTCTATGGGCAGGGACCTCCTTCCTACTGTGTCTCATACCACATGACCCATATTCCCTGTGCATTTATATATATTTATTGTATTTATTTATTATAACACTTGTCCTCCCTGTGTGTAATTGTGTATTCTTTAAGACTGTACAGCGCTGCGTACCCTTGTGGCGCTTTATAAATAAAGTTATACATACATACATACATACAAAGGCTAAACTGGAAGAGAGAAGCACTTTATACTGGCCATAGGCTTTGGATAGAGATTAATAGGGTGTGCTGGGTAAGTAAAGGCTCGCTGGTGGGCTCTTCTATACGCCCTTATAAAGCCTTGCCTAAAATACATGCTCAGAGCAGCTGGGGCAGGGGTGTCACCAGTGCAATAGATATGGTACATTCTGGGTGCTACAAGGGAACTAGGTGCTGTTGCTTGTCTCACACAAGTGCAATCCATTAGGCACAGCATTCAGCTCCATGCCTACTGATAGCTTGTACTGAGGCCATAAAGCCACACTGCCCAGTTATAGGCTATAGTGGCCCTTAAATCAATCCCAGTACATGTGGCACTCATACAATATGCTTGTTTCTTTAGCTTATTGAAATGTAATGAATTCAGGGCTGGGGGCAATTCAGTGTGGCTATTGCCCCCTTTCAGATGGAGAGAAATGTGTTTCCTTCCAGTTCATTATCATTAATTGAACTGCTTCTTGCACTTGTAAAGTCCTCTGGCCCCCTTGGTGCTGGAAATGCAGCTCCATTCACATACAAAGTAGCTGCTGCCAAACAGATTTGCAGTTCATGATGGGGAGCTGCAGTCTCAGCCAGACACTATTGGGCGAGCTCATTCTGCTGCTCGGATTGGGCAAGTTCTTTCTCCAGCTCTGATTGGGCAAGCTAATTCTCCAGTTCTGATTGGGCAAGCTCCTTCTCCAGCTCTGATTGGGCAAGCTAATTCTCCAGCTCTGATTGGGCAAGCTAATTCTCCAGTTCTGATTGGGCAAGCTCATTCTCCAGCTCTGATTGGGCAAGCTCATTCTCCAGTTCTGATTGGGCAAGCTCTTTCTCCAGCTCTGACTGGGCAGCACAGAGAAAACATATCTGTAATGTGTGACAGAAGGTTATTGCAGTGGAGGTGAGCTCAAAGCCCATTCATATATGAAGGGATTCCTCAGGCAGTCAAAAATAACTAATAACATCGTTTTGCAGTGGCAAACTACCATTTATTATGGTAACTCCCAGCTACCTTTGTAATGTTAGTTACCCTTTAACACTTCAACTAAAATAACATATTCAGTGTCCTAACAAGAAAAGAAGATTCACAAACTTTGAGTTGCTTTCCTATTGAATAGGGGTAATGCACAGCTTTGTGCTCTGGCCATTCCTCTGATTGGCTGCGGCTTGGGTCTGACTTGCTCACACAGGAAGAAACATTATAGGAGATACTCATATTCCTGAGAGTCACTGTTCTAATAACACACACCTATACATGAGCATGACTGATTCCCTACTTTGATCCCAAAATGATGCAGATACTGAAATGATCTTATCAGTTCTATAGGTTCACAAAATCCGAAAAAATGAAGCTAGAGAATATACACTTTACTAGCCCAGCGACCTATAGCAGCTCTTTAATAACGAAGATGTCTTCAAAAACACACAGTTCTTTATCTTTTGGCATAGTATTTGCGGCTGTTAGTGTTTATAACTCTGCTTCTTGTGATCATTTACACCCCCTGTGGTCTGAGTTGGCAATATATATATATAGGTATGGGACCTGTTATCCAGAATGCTCGATACCTGGGGTCTTTCTGTAATTTGGATCCCAGTCACTTAAATCTACTACTACTACTACAAAAAAAATTAAATTAAAAATTAAATTAAACATGAAATTATGTAACCCCAATAGGATTGTTTGTTGGGATCAAGTACAAGGTACAATTTGAATTATTTGATTAAAATGGAGTCTGAGGGCCTTCTGAGCTTTCTGGATAATGTGTTTCCAGATAACAGATCCTTAAAGTGATACTGACACGAAAAAACTACTTTTCAAAATATGAATGTACATAAAAAGCTACCTATAGGTTGTGTTGACGGTTTTTCGCTGACAGGTTTGGTTTTGTAAGTAAATGTTCCTTGAAGTTCCGAAACCTGAGTGTTTTGCCAACCTGACTGTCCCTTCTCAGCCTGTCAGTTACAGCTTCTAATGCTAACAGACAAATATGGCCGCCCCCTCATAGAGGAACACAGGGGATCAGACAGGTAATGTAAACGCATCAGGCAAATATTTTTATGGCAAAATTATAAAGTTCTTGCCAAGACAATGTTATGATAGATGTAAAAAAAAAAAGATTTACTTTCTGGTGTCAGTATCTCTTTAACTTTATCATCCTTGTAACATTACGTCAGCATCTTTATTTCATGAGTTTGGTTAATCTCTGTAGAGCACTAGAGCTCATATCTGCCCTTCATTCCTTTATTCATTCCTACCCTAAAGGTGGCCATACACCAGCAGATCCGCTCGCTTGGCGATGTCGCCAAGCGAGCGGATCTTCCCCCGATATCCCCACCTACGGGTGGGCGATATCGGGGAGCATTTAGGTAAAAAAAAAAATAATCCGATCGTTTGGCCCTGGGGCCAAACGATCGGATTATGTGGGCGGCAATGGGGCAGTCGGATCGGGGACCGCATCAACGAGCCGATGCGGTCCCCGATCCGACTGGAATTTCTAACCTGGCCGATCGAGATCTGGCCAATTTCAGGCCAGATATCGGTCGGCCAGGCCGCTCTGCCCTGCCCATACACGGGCCGATTAGCTGCCGAATCGGTCCAAGGGACCGATATCGGCAGCTATAGTCGGCCCGTGTATGGCCACCTTAAAGGAACAGTAACACCAAAAAATGAAAGAGCTTTAAAGTAATAAAAATATAATGCACTGTTGCCCTGCACTGTTAAAACTGGTGTGTTTGCTACAGTAACACTGCTATAATTTATATAATAAGCTGCTGTGTAGCCATGGGGGCAGCCATTCAAGCTGGAAAAAAGGAGAAAAGGCACAGGTTACATAGCAGATAACAGATAAGTTCTGCAGAATACAATAGTGTTTTATCTGTTATCTGCTATGTGCCTGTGCCTTTTCTCCTTTGAATGGCTGCCTCCATGGCTACATAGCAGCTTATTTATATCAATTATAGTAGACTTTCTGAAGTAAACACACAACTTTTACCAGTGCAGGGCAGCAGCACATTATATTTTAGTTACTTTTATACACTTTCATTTTTTGGTGTTACTGTTCCTTTAATTCTGAAAGCCAGGCCTGAGCAACTCTCAGCTGTCACAAAATGCATCCAACAAAGTGCTGATTTAGATATTTACTGTCACATCTTGAAGAACTGGAAGCAAATGATCAAATTGCCTGAGACTTCTCTTCACTGAGGCCTTGAGTCCCATTGCGACCAGGAGTCTACCTGACTGGAGTCTGTATTTGCTTCCTGCTGCACTCATAGGAGTTAAATAGCCGGTGATTAATCTGACCCTACCGTATGAGGGTTTTTGAATGCTTGCTCAGTCTCCTTTGCTCATGAGGATTGCTCGATGGCAGATCTCACTTTTACACACAATAATGGGCACACAGCAATACAAGGAGTTAATGATAAGAATAAAGAGTATTTATCTGGGATAACTAAGGATGCACCAGATTCAAGATCTGCTTTAATTAAAAGGAGCAACTTTTTGTTTGCAGATGATGCCATTTCCTTAATTTCAATAAGTAAATTAGGGGTATGGGTGTGGCTGGTATTTGACCGAATTTAAAAATAATGGATTGAGTGTATTCCCAGGGATAAGCAAAAGAAACATGTTGATAGTAAATCCGTATGGGGCTGATTCAGTCTATCTGTTGGCTCCTGTGTCTGCACAGACAGTAACTGTATTGGGGGGGGAGGGGTGTCTGTGTGTGTGTGTGTGTGTGTGGCCAGGCTGGCCCCGTGTGTGTTAGTGCAGACACAGCAGCTAGTGGAGGCCAGCAGATAGATGATTCTCACGCTGCCTGCCGTTATACACAGGCCAAGAATCAGTCCCATCTGGCTTTAGCTTTACAGGGATAGTTGCCAGTGTGGAGTTATGGGGCTTTTTTAGGTTCTCTCACTCACAAAAAGCTGATCTTAAAGGAACAGTAACACCAAAAATGAAAGTGTTTCAAAGTTAAAATATTAAAATATAATGTACTGTTTCCCTGCACTGATAAAACTGGTTGTTTGCTTCAGAAACACTACTATAATTTATATAAACAAGCTGCTGTAAAGCCATGGGGGTAGCTATTCAAATTAAAAAAGGCTAAATGGCATTTGTTTCATAGCAGATAACGGATAATCTCAGAAGAATACAATGGTGTTTTATCTGTTCTCTGCTATGTAACCTGTGCCTCTTCATTTTACAGCTTGCATGGCAGCCCCTGTGGCTGCAGCTCATTTTTTTTTTTTTATATATGAAAATAATCTTTCTGAAGCAAACACACCAGCTTTACCAATGCAGGGCAACAGTACATTATATTTTAATTACTTTAAAAAAATTTCATTTTTTGGTGTTACTGTTTCTGTAAGTATTTTGATGCCCAGTTATACTTCATTGCAAGTCGTTTGATGTGAGCCTTCTATGGCAAGTCTTCTGGTGGAGATAGCATTCTCTAAACCTCAATACAACAAGCTTCTTCTCTAGTCCCTGTATTTTAATTGTCCCCAGCCATAGCTCATTTTCAAAGGTCCCTATCATTTCTGGTAGGCTTTATGCAAAAATTCACTTTTGTGCCTGATTTGAAACAACTAAGCTGCCATGTCTGTGCAAGAGCTGCATTACGTGCAATTTCCTGTGCTATCTTGTCATAACTTGTGTGTCCTCTTAAGGGGACTGGCTGCACTGGCTAGGGTGGGGGGGGCTCAGCCAATTAGTGTGAGAATGGCAACATTTTTTCCACGGTACTTCCAGACCCCCAGCCTGAAGGTCAGTAAAAGTTTGTGGGGTAGACACTTATTTGTTGCCCTAAATGCTCTTGGAATTATGGCTAATAGAAAGATCTAACTGACGGGGCAGGTTCACTCAGGCACATGAGGCCACTGAGCCGAACACACGTGTGCAAAGCAGTCAGCAGCAACGCAATGGTTTCATGTGGCTTTTCATCAATGACATTTTCCACCCTTCCCCTGCGATACTGGAAAAGCCCTGATCACATGGTGACAGCTTGTGTATCTGCCTACTTAATGATAAAATGCTTCTGAAAACCATGCAAGGGAGTCACAATAATATTTTATTTGTAAAATAACTATACAGTATGTTCATAACAGGTATGAATCTTGTACAGCAGATTCAGCTTATTTAACTAGACATGGTATGTACATACACAGCAGATAGAAGTGCTTTGACTGAGAGACTATAAGGGCGACAAATCTCCCCGAAATGCCATCCCACCGGCTAGAATGTAATTCGCCGGTGGGATGGCATAAGCAGAAGTTTCCTCTCAGGGCAACTTCCGCGATTTCGGGGAAATCATGGCGCCGCGTATGCCATCCCACCGCGGATTTACATTTTCGCCGGTGGGATGGCATTTCGGGGAGATTAGTCGCCCGCAACAAGGGAGATTTGTCGCGGGCGACTAGTCTCTTCGTGTGCCAAAACCCTATGGGTGAAGACACATGGAGCTACTAGTAGCAGCTACTTGTCACTGCTACTAAAATAGACAATGCTGATCATTTACTGATAACTGTCTCTACATGTGTTTTAGCAGAGGCAATTCTCAGTATTGTCTATGGCAGGGTATTTTCTGGAGTTTAGTAGCCGTGACAAGTAGCTGCTACTAGTAGCTCTGTGTGTCTTCACCCTTAGTAATACACAGTGAATATCTGACTATTAATGATCTGCCGTCAGTGTCTATTTTGTAGCACAAAGTAATGCCTTGTCAATAAATGGACTAAAATCCCAGAATTTAATGCTTTCTAGATCAATACTGCTAGGATATATTATGTTCTAGATATAGACACAGTATAATGTAGGATGAACAGATCACTAGAAAATTCAGGGACATGTCTAAAACATCCAGCTAGCAGGGCTGAATTGACTGCAGTTTAACACAATCAGTGCTGACCTGCAATATGTATTTATTACGTTTCCCTGAATTTACAAGGGATCTGGTCATCCTAGTACAATGTATGCTGGGTACATGACCACCTTAACAGACTCAAGCAAAGAACACGTGCAGAGTTTTACTTTGGCCTTTGTATAAAAAAAAAAACATGAATTAAGATTTGTTTTGGTCACAAAATAAGCTGAGAAAGGCTGCCTCATGACCAAGACAAGTAAAGGCTGCCTATACTGTGGGCCTAGGGGGACCCATCAGTTGATGACTGCTTCAACACGCCAATGAGGTCCTTGTTCAATGGGAATTTCAAGCCTGCCTGCAGACATTTTGGCTAATTTTTGGACAGATATATAAATAAGCTGATCCCCATGTTTAGTTTTCATCTCACAGTATTTTTATACAGTTGTTGGTTCTGTGCCACTGGGACCCCTTGGCTTTTGCTCTTGGCATTGCTAAAACTTGATGTGAAAGAAGCGCCAACCAGTCTTACGAAAGGTGGCCATACACGTAGCCACCCAAGGTGGGTAATATTTCATTGGTTGGCCCTAATCAAATTAAAACAGCAGGCATAGGTGCCATCGGACTGAAGACCGTATCAACGAGTCGATACGGTCCCCGATCCAACAGAAAATCAAACCTGCCCAATCAAGATCTCGCCAATTTTAGGTTAGATAGGCCTGTCGGGGCTTCCATCGACACACTCTTAAGGTGGCCATATGAAATCTGCCAGTGGTCCAAGTATGAGGCTCTTGGGCCCACCCAACCGATATCTGGGTGAAAATCGTGCAGATGTCGGTCAGGGTCGATCAGCCTCTATGCCGGCAATGTGATCCAATCCTTTGCCTCAAAGCCTGATCAATCAGATAAATCCGATATCGCTAACCTCAAGGGGGGTATAACAGGGAAAGATCTGGGAAAGATTTGGCGACCTTGCTGATCTCTCAGTGTATGGCCAGTTTAAGGCTTATGACAGACGGGGCTTATTCTCAGTCTATGGATAAACACAGTCAAACGGAGCCATTGCATCGGCCCGGGAGCAAGTTTCTGCTTCAAAATGCAAACTCACACATTTTGAGCCCAAAATCCGCTCCATGTGCAGGGAAAGGCTGATCCTGGGACTGGGCCAGAGTGTGGCATTAGCCTCAGCTGTACTGCAATGTCGCTCTCTGAAAATGAGTTGGGACCCGGTACTTATACAAACAGCATATTTCATTTTCTAACATAAAACAGTCACATTAAGCAACAAATTCAGTGCTTTGAAATAAAAATATTACAGAGAAGAAAATGTCAGTGTAGGATTGGTTATTTCAGAGAAACAGGCAAGGGTGTGAATATATATGCAAGGCGCTATGTCTCTGTATCTGTCATGCACCTCCAACACAATAATCATTTGCAGCAACAGGACTATTAGTTAGTATTTTAGCATATGGTATAGATGCACAGAGAGTCAGGAATAGCCTTTAAACGCTCTGTTTATCCCAAACCACTGTATTGTTATCTATTATGCAAAGTACAATTGCAGCCCCCTCTGCTATAGATGAGCTGATTTATTTACCTACATTTAAGTCGCTTAAACAGACACCCCCAGCTGAACAAGTGCAGGATAACATACATACAAAGGCATTGCTATTGTTGGCAGTACTGGTGAGAGATAAATGCCATACACTAATCATTTCATGTGGCTGATCCCTGTATGTAGGTGTGGCTTCACTGATTAAGTAACAGGAGGCACATTCAAGTAGAAAGAATGCCACAGGAGGGTGGAGCTTTTTTTTTTTTTTTTTTTTAAAAAAAAAAACCAAACCTGTTGGACATGGAAGGAGTGAATACAAAACACACAAACATCAGTACATAGGAGATATGGTAAAAAAGACACAAATGCAACAATGGCAGTGTCAGCAAATAAAGGATGTTAACATACTGGATAGCTGCTTACTAAGTGCAAAGGGATAGAGGTAAGTTTTTGTATAAGCCAGCTGGTGTGCATAGAGATTGGGCATGAAAGGGGGACAGTAAAGGAAAATAAATGATGAGCCTTATTCACAGAACACAGAGAGATGATAAACTTTGGTTTGAACATTGAGTGAGGAATATAGGTGCCCATACACACACTGATATTACAAGGTTTCATATGATATTCAGTGAGTGTTTGGTGGGTTAACAAGGGGAGCGATATCGATAAAGGCCTTGGATATCGGTCATGTTGTCTATTAGTCAGGGTGAAAAGTTTGATCAAGGCATCTGAATGCTGGCAGTTGGTTAGCTCTAAATCGTCAGATGGGGTAGAATTCTATTGTTTTTACCCACATATCTGCCGATTCAGTTATTAACATTAGTGAAGTGGAAGAACAATCTTTTATGCAACTAATGTTCTCAGGAAAGATTGTTATTGTATTGTATGGCCACCTTAAGAGAGAACTGGTAGGAGGTGGGGAAATGCACTAGACCAGGGATAAAAATGGCAGCTACAGCCTGGTAAAAGTACTGGCTTTTTTTTGCAAATAAAATACTGATTATATTATCTTCTTAATGCCAAATATACACTGGAGGTTTTTTTCTGTTTTATAATTTGGTTTGTACATGAAAATATTTGTGAAGAATATCCTAAAGAACCTTTCCTCTTAGATCATTTGCTTTTCCCCCTTTTCACTCATGAAGTAAAGAGAAAGAGAAATAAAGAGAAAAGGAAGAGTTATGCCAAAGCTGCATAGGGCTCCTGTATTACTTCCCATGTACACCAGTTATGGCCCTTGTTCCAGCAACTATTAAGCATTTGGGTTTGGCTCATTCATTGCCTGGCACTATGGCTGTGGCACTGCTGCCTAAGGCTTCAGAGAACAGACCCAGAGAGGCAAACATATATGGGAAGTAGTAAAGTAGCTTTATGCACTTAAAGACCTTTTCACCATAAAGCTTGGCACTTTACTTTCCCTTTAAGAGCTTCTGCAGGCAGCTATGTGAATTCCCTAGTGTGCAGGAAAGAGAATGTAAGAAAGTGCTATAATCATAATGTAGAGTGATACAGAGTACATTCAGTAAATTAGCAGCAAAATCTGTACAAACCATGATGTGGGGAGTATTTATATCTACTGCCCAGCAAACCTAAAGGCGCTTTCACATGCAGACTGGCGGCAGTAACTGGGAATTCTGTGCTCCGATGCCTTCACTGTATATGCAGAGTAACTCACAGCAGCTTTGGACACAGCGCAGAGTCCTTTCTAAGGTACGACAAGAAGATTTACTTGCAGCGACGAGGAATGGCACGAAGTTTGGCCAAATGTCATCAGACGTCACATGTGGTCCCCAATGGTGGCTTCAGATGTCCGAGCCCAGCTCAGCACACTGCTTGTCAGAAATGTGACTGGCCAGAGATTCGATGATGTTGATAAGCAGCGGCTGGCTCAGTAATCGCAGGTTTGGCAACTTTGCAACCTTCGTGTGAGGAAGGAAAGGAGGAAATAATGAGGCACCTATAGATGGATCTAGGGCCATGTGAAACTAAAGCCACAGCATAAGCCCCTCTGTCTCCTGAAACTGGAACACGATCTAAATGATAACGAAGTCTGCTGGAACCTACATTATTATTATTAAAACATAGATGTTTACTACTATTTCTCTCTCGCCTCTCAACATAGGAGCACTCGTATTATTGTATTATTGTATTATTGTAGATCTGGATTTATAGAAATACTCAACACACATTGCATTCTAGTTTTATGCTCCACAACAACTACAGCAACCAGTATTTCCAAATCCAAACAGGAGTGGGAGGTTTTGAAATAAAATGTCCCTTCCTCTTATATAAGCTCTGTAAGAGAGCTTGCTGCTTTACTGGCTTATCTGCTGCCGCAAAAGGTGCCTATACCTGCCTTGTGCTTTTATTACCATTGGCTTCAGACATACAAAGTTTGCAGTTTAGTTACCAAAAAGCCAAAACAGAGATATCACTAACTGGTTTGGCATCAACACTGCATAATAACATTGCATAATGACCATGTATAATAACAATGCATAATGACTAAGTATAATAACAACCATGCATAATAAAACTACAATGTAATGGAAAGTGAAGTGACATTGCTGATAAATGGACATAAGATTAGGGATCATTAAGCCCCAGCCACACAGGGCTGAGTTTTGGCCTGCCAGCCTCTCCCTGAACAGAAAGTTTAAAGGAGAAGGAAAGGCAAAGTCACTTGGGGGTGCCAAAATGTTAGGCACCCCAAGTGACTTAAATCGCCTACCTTTTATCCCGGGTTGGTGCCCCTGTTCGGAGAGAACAGCACCAGCCCGGGGTACCTGCAGCACTTCCTCCTTCCTGTATCGCTCGCGCGCATGCGCAGTAGGCTAAAAGCCGAACTTTAACAGAGAAGTCGGCTTTTCACTCTACTGCGCATGCCCCTGTCGTTTAGTCCTTGCAAAACGAAGCCGGAAGGAGGAAGCGCTGCAGCTACCCCGGGCTGGTGCTGTTTTCTCCTAACAGGGGTACAAGGTAAGTACAAGGCTAACATTTTGGCACCCCCAAGTGACTTAGCCTTTGCTTCTCCTTTAATGGCCTGTTAAAGGCTGAAACAGGGAGAAAGCAAAAGACAAACCCATAAAGCAAGAAGCAGATATCTACTGACTGTGCACTAAAACTACAGTGGATAAATGTTTATTTTGTGCCATAGAATAGCTATGTAATAAGACATGTGATTTGCACATTTTTATATTGGCCAGCTGTGTTTTAGGTTCGTTCAAAGCCTGAAAAATACGGAGGCTGAAAAAGCTTCCAGCAGAGGGGCCACATCTTTGGTCCAATTAGAGAATCCAATGCTGGCCAACATGCTGGCATTAATGTTGCCTTGTCTATTTTATCCTCTTATTCTGGAAGCAGCATCATTGATACCACATGACTGATGGCTATTTCATACACGTTACAGTTGCAAATATGCCCTTTGGAAATGCCAAGAATAAAAAATGAAAACTATAAGCAGTTAGAAAGCAATTTTGCTTGAAGACTTACTTTGCAATACTTCAATAAAGTCAGCCATTAAATTGTCATGTTTATTCTTGTTTTTTAACCTGAACTACTAACTGACATGGCAAAGCCATTTTTTTGTACTTCATCAACATGGTGTGATTTTGGGAAACATATCACCAGTGTGTGTGTGTGTGCTTATAAACATATGCCCTCCAAGAAAATGTTAGGTGAGGCTAGAAACAGGTTTACAGGGTAAACTCCTCCCAAGGTGGTGGGATCACGTTGGAAGAGGCATTTAATTTGGAATATAAGCCTTCGATCTGCCCTGCACAGAGACACATACACAGAGACAGCACACTATGGCTTTATTGGTCCATATGCAAAGAATGAAGTGCACAGAGAATAATGAGTTACACAGAGATGGATGTATATTTCCACTGGTAACACAGCTAGTTTAGGAACAGGGACAGAAGTGGCACGCTGGGCAAGGACATGCTCATAGAGTACAGGTATCCTGACAATGCAGCATTGTGGGAAGGGGTATGGGAATATCAACACAAAGCACACAAGGAGAAGAGATATTTAACATAAATATACCCTACGAATAACAATGTAAAGTTGTTTAGAGTGCTCGTCTGAGCACTTTTGCAATTTAATCTTTTTTAGATATGTGTAAAAACTGCTATTATCATGTAACCAGAGTGCCACCTGCTGTTCAGCCCAGCTGGGGGCCCGGCACAAGTTAAGAAGCCTATTTTACTGAAGCAAGCGCATCAGAACTGAGCAAGGAAGTGTCAGTAAGCGCTTCCTGGGTCCCTAAAATAGGTTTTGCTGTTCCTCCCAGGCGGAACAGCAGGAGTCAGTCAGTTCACTGATAATAATAGCATATAAGAAAAGTGCAATTGCATTTGAGTTATATACAGAAGTGGGGGAAATATCCCCTTTAAGGAAAATAGTGCATGGATCACATGGAAAACCTGCTGGGAAAGAACTCTTACAAAGTTACACAGCAGACAGCTACTGTATCACATATAGATGTCATTTACGCAATTAGTCACCAATTATTTGAAATAACATACTATTAATGGGGAAACAATGCTTTATATAGCTTTTTAAAGGAATACTGCCATGGGAAAGCATCAGTTAATTGAGCTTCTCCAGCAGGATCCTGCATTGAAATACATTTTTCCAAATTTAATTTTGAAATTTCACACTCGGCTAGCCATATTCTTCATTTCCCAGGGTGCCACAGCCATGTGACCTGCGCTCTGATAAACGACAGTCACACTTTAGTGCTGAGCTGCAAGTCGGAGTGATATCACCCCCCTCCCAACAACCTATCAGCAGAATAATGGTAAGGCAGCAAGGTAGCAGCTCCCAGTAGATATCAGAATAGCAGTCAACAGTAAGGAATCCAAGTCCGGCTTGGGACTCCTCCAGTTACACGGGAGTAGGAGAAACAATAGGTTACCTGAAAGCAGTTCTAATGTGTAGCACTGGCTCTTTCTGAAAGCTCAAACTCAGGCACAATGCACTAAGATGGCTGCCTATTAGGGATGCATTGTATCCACTATTTTAGGATCTGGCCGAACCCCAAATCTTTTGTGAAAGATTTGGCCGAATTCCGAACCTAATCCCTACTGCCTACACACCTATATGACAACTACAAAAAATACATTTGTTGGTTCAAGAATAACATTTTAAATGGTAGAGTTAATAATTTGCTATGTAAAGAGTGTAATTTAGATATATAAAGTACACCATACAAATCATGACAGTATCCCTTAAAGGGTAATGACAAAAGCCAAAGTCCATTTATTACACCCACACATACACAAAGGCAGCTCAAGGCACAGTTAGCCATTTAGAAAGTGTAGTGTTTTCAGTAGTGTCATTTCTATTGTGGATCCAATATTGTAGATGGAAGGACAACACAAGGAAAGAGACCCAGAAAAGATGCCACCAACCTTGGTGAATTGATGGACGATGATGTGAAGACAGTGCTTTTTCATATCCACAGCCTGGGTCTTGTCTGCTGCTTCTAAAATCTAGAAAGGAAATCAGAAAGTGGTATTACATGTAAGGGACAAAATACAACATTTAAATACACAAAGGGTATTGGAGATCATACCATCGTAGCAGATGGATCAATTCCATTATAAATACAAATATGGCTCGGGAATCTACCTGCATTCATTTACAAACATTTACCTGAAGTACATTTTCCACGGTAACATTCATCTCCAGATTCTGCCTGCAGTATGCTTGTAATCGGTTACTGAAGAACCCATAGTAATATGGGGCAGAGAACAAGTAGCTGGACAGGCAAATTAAGAAACAAATGACAAACAAGACAAGAGGTCTGTTATGTTAAAAATGTTTTTTTGTTTTTTAAAGGGCAAGATCACCGCTATCTTACTGTAACTGATGTCTGATCTGGATTAGTTTACAGTGATGTGAAGAGCAAAATGGTTCAATAACTCTGTAGGGGCCCAGACCAAACGGTGAGGGGGGTGTTTGTGCATTACATATTGTGCAAATGAATGAAAAAGAATTCAATTTACTAGCTGTAAATAGTAAGATGAGGTACAAGTATATGGTCTAGTATGCAGAAGGGCTGGGACTTGGAATTTTTGAATAGGGGGTTTTAACTTAACCTCATTGGAACTTAAGTCTACTAAAGTTAAATAAACCCAACAGGAATGTTTTGCCACTAGCATGGATTCATGCAGTTAAGTTCCCATCAAGTTCAAGGTTCTGATTTATTATTACAGAGAAAAAGGAAACAATTTGCTAAAAATGTAATTCTGTGCTTTCTGGATAAGAGATCCCATACCTGTATTATAAACAACAGACTTTATGAGAACTATGAGACTGAAATGAGGTTGGTTCACTTTGGTTGATAAATGCTGTGTGTTTGCTACAGAAACTCTACTATATAGAGTTTATATTATTATATAAATAAGCTGCCATGTAGTCACAAGAGGAAGCTATTTAAATTGAAATAGGGCTAAATGGCACAGGTTACATAGCAGATAACAGATAAGCTCTGTAGAATACAGCAGTGTTTTAAAGAGCTTATTCATTATCTGCTATGTAACCTGTGCCTTGTCTCCTTTTTTCCAGCTTGAATGGCTGCCTCCGTGGCTATACAACAGCTTATTTATATAAACTATAGTAGTGTTTTTGAACCAAACACACAGCTTTTACCACTGCAGGGCAACAGTACATTATGTTTTAACATTCACTATTTGCTGTTACTGTTCCTTTAAGATTCTTTACAGGCAATGGTTAAAAAAACAAACAAACAGTTATCAGTCTGGTAGTATAATAAAGCAATGGTGACTGGGCCATAATGTGGCTATAGATAACCAAGGCCTTACAACTTACAACTGCCTTGTGTCAGCGATGAGTGAATAGGTAAATAGGTTCTAACTTTTGACATATTAAAAAGGATACAGGGAGTCTTCTGGGGGCATATTGACTTCTCCATAGTAAATATATCTTAGCAAGGACTCAAATGCCTGCTTGCTGGGCACCATTTCTCCAATTGAGATATTCACTTGTCCATCCTCAGGCATAAAGGAACGAAACATGGCTTCAAAGTAGCTGTACAAAGGGAAAGATTGGGAGCACAGACAGGTCTTTTCAGCCCTGTACTAAGGCAAGTTTGTGTGATGTCTACTGACGAGTTGTGTTTGTGTTGTGCAAAGAAGAACCATCCAGCCACATACACACATGTACCTCTATGTTCAGCAAGCCTTTATGTTGTATGGTTATATGATAATATCTCTGTGTGCTTGGCCTTTATGCCCAAATTGGCTACAGAACTAGTTACTGGGAAGTTAGATTGAATGACCACATGGGCTTCTGTATAACTGTAGTAAGAAGCCTCAATATATACTTAACAGAAACAAAACAATACATTGCTTTGGCAAAAAGCTTTTCTAGAGCTTAGTGTCCAATACAAAATACCTGTAATGTTATGGGAAGCAATCTGGGGAGATATTGGTTATATGATTTACCTGTATGCCTGATAGGGGTGTACAGACAGATAAATTTGACCATCCAAACACTCAGTCATGTAGTCTGCACCTTCACAGGTGAAAAAAACAGAACAAAACACCAGCTACACTAGCCCAGCCCAAATATTGTGCCATTCCTATAAAAGCAAGTAGATAGGCAGAGCTTTAGGACTCATGGAGTCCTTAGACATAATCCTAGAATCCTGTATTGTGAGCTGGACGCAGGATGTTGGGGACGCATGCGCAGTAGAGATGGTGAGGGAAAGGGTATGGGCATCCCTTTTTAAAGATGGCGGCGCCGTTCACTGAAACAAGTATGTAGTTTGTAGTAAGTGTATCTCTGTAAATCTTTCATTAGGCATGCCAGAAATACAGTGTTTTTACACAGCAATAGTAGTACTATTTAATAGTGTGCTTAATAGATTTTGACTTTCCTTGTCCTTTAACAGTCAAAGTGTTGCAGTAAGACAGGTGCCCCCAACCCTTTTTACCCCTGAGCCACATTCAATTTTAAAAAAAGTTGGGGAGCAAAGCAAGCATGAAATATGTTCCTGGGGCTGCCACATATGGGCTATGATTGGCTATTTGGTAGCCTATGTGGACTGGCAGCCTACATGAGGCTCTGTTTGGCAGTACATCTGTTTTTTATGCAACCAAAACTTGCCTCCAAGCCAGAAAATAAAAAATAACACTTCCTTTAAGGCCTTTTGGAGCAACATCCATGTTGCCCCTGCGCCAATGGATGGGGACCACTGCAGAAAGTGACAATCCATCTACACACTGCCAGATAATAAAGAGAGAACTTTTTGCCTAATACAAACTGTAAGGGGAAGATTAGTGGCGAGAGACCAGTGACATTCTGTGCACACAGTGGGGTAAGGGGTATTGAGATGTGTACCTTTAGGGATACCAATGCACAGAAAACTGCTGCATGTACTCTGCTCTCTGAACTATTCCTAGAAATATTTCCATATCATGTCTATAGAACACACACAAACACTGTGAAGAGAACATTTCAGGGAGCTTAGTGATGAGGCAGAATTGCACATTAAGTATCCTAAACAGAACAAAAACATCAGTTAGAACAAACCTGGATCGAGCAGCCAAGATGGCTTGATGTGCAGGTCTTGGGTGTCCATCTAGCAGCAAAGTGATATCACAGAAATCATTCCCTGCCCCTTCCAAATAGGCCTTCATATCCTGGACCAGAGAAGTGCCTGAAACACACATCTACATCTTAGCCCCATGCAAAGAACACATTGCAAGTTATTGTAGGGCGCATACTTCTCCATAAAGTTTATTTGGCAGAAAAGCTCCTACACATTTATAGTGTACCTTAGTGTAATTTATAACTGAAACTAATACACTGTGCCATTACATGTACAACATCTTCATTGTATGCAGTAGGCATGTATGCCATATTTAAGTCAAAGTAAAAGAAGCAAGTTATTGAAATGCTCATAATAATTACCTGTGCAGTATTATAAGATGTTACTAACCTATGTCAACTGGCTGATCAGAATGAATACGAAGAGGAGGCTGCTGCTTTCTACGGACAATCTCTACTATCAGCGAGGATGACAAGTGCTCAAACTCTTTCATCATTATTACTTGGTTGAAGTGAGACTCTTTTACCACAAAGTTCAGGCAATGTTCCTAAAATAGGAAGGAAGGTCACCAACACACTTAAAACAACATAACATCCTGTGGTTGGAGCTAGGGAGACAGAGATACAAGCATTTACGGTTTATTAAAGAAAGGTAACAAAGAGTTGGACAAGGTCTGACTCTGACTCAATACAAACGCACAGAAAAGAGAATTAGCCTATTTCTCAGCATTTCTCTCCTAGACCAATAATTACATTTCTTATAAAGGATAGCTTTCTTTCAGATACTGAAGGCTTCCCTTAATACCTTAATATAACCACCATTACATTTATCTTTAAGGCATAAAACATTCACAAAGCAGGATTAAAAAAACATTAAATTGTACAAAGCCAAAGATTACATTGTTTAGAAGTCACAAATAATTATGCATTAAGTAATAATATTTAATGCATCTGATCTCAACACCCCATTAATACACCAGCATGTTTAATATACATTGCTACCTGTGTGTGTGTGCGCCCTGCTGTTAAGACACAATTACACCTGGAGTTTCACATGCAATGGAAATCTAAGGCCTTGAGCCTTTTACCTTTAGCTCGTCCAGCTGCAGCTTATTGGCATTTTCACATACACCAAGGACATTCTGAAGATCAACAGAGGCCTCGATATACTGAACACAAAGCTGCTCGAGACGTGACAGTTTAAAGTGCAGTGCTAGTTTATAAACATCCATAATGAGAAGAACATCTTCAACATGACCTTAAAAAAGAGGGGAAAGAAATTTTATATAGTGCTAGCCAAAACAGTATATATACAGTATATTTATTTATATATATATATATATATATATATATATATATACTGTTTATTTTTATTTTTTTTAAAGGGGGGGGGGGGGGTGGAATAATCTTATAAAGCCTTACTGACTGTTCAATAAATCTTTGCAAATCTAGAGATGTAGCAATGGTGTACCTGTATTGTTATTACCGTATATAGGCAGAATGAAGGAATTGGCTAGTATCTGAAAGCTTGTGCATAGAGTTGGTATGTAGAAAATGTATATAATTTTGAATGTAATTATGATGAATTATGAATATGTGCAAAGTGAAATATAGGCACAACTCACCTTTCCTTGGGTACTTTATTTTGTCTGTGTAAAGGAACTGCATAAGTAACTCAAACGGGCGAGCTTCAGCATCTCGGATGATGACCTCTAGCATTGGCTGGGAGCGGGACAGCTTCACTTGGCTGCAGGCACTCTCTGTTTTCTGCTGGGAATTCTGCATTTCATCTTCTGGCTCCTGCTTTAATTTCTAATATAAGACCATGTTTCAGTGAAGGTTGCCTGACAATTGTATAGTGCTTATAGAGCTATGGGAAACACCAAGGTGTCTAGGGTAGTACTGAAAAGGAAAACAGAAAGAATGGACAAAAAAACTACTCACTTGTTTCTGTCTCTCCCTAGCTTGCATGATTTTCTTCCTCAGCCATTTACAGCGAGCTGTGACGATAGCAGTGTGCCCTCTCACCCGCTCCTCTTTCTATTGGGGATGAAAGAAAAATACTCAGTATATTGTACATGTGACCACTTTTATGTCATTTAGCTAAAGTCCTTATATTGAAATAGTCATATGGTATGCCATTAATTATGTTTGAAACATCAGACATATTATTGTCCAATACATTTTCAATAATTGCCTTTACTCATATGAAATAGACACAAGCCCAGCCATTAGCTGAACTTTCTGCAAGTGTTAAGGAGAAGTCCGCTGGAAGCATGGTACCATTAAAAGAAAATGTTTATAGATCTAATGCTATTTTTGTTTCATCATCTTGCAAGCTTATCATTTATGCTGGGATACGGTGTATATGAAACGGCAAAGTTCCAAACATTACATAGTGTAATTTTATGTAATGGCCTAGGGTGCTACAAGCTATGGGCTCTACAGACCTCTTTATAGGACACTGTCATCTGGCTGGGAAATAGCAAATAAATACCTATATATGGGCATGAATCATACAAGATGCCATTCATACTGAATCAGTGAGCATGCATGAATGAATTGTTTTTTTAAAGGAGAAGGAAAGGTAAAAACTATCTATGTAAACACAGCCATAAGCACTCAGAGAATGCTGCACTGAGTCCTCTATCAAAAGAAACATAGGAGTTCTTGTATCCTTTTTTTCTGTGCCAGAGTCTGTTCAGCTCTCTCCTGCTCCCCCCTCCCACAAGAATGCTAAGAACTCCCTCCACCCCTTAGGAATGTGTGATCTGAGCCAATCAGCAGGAAACTTTCTCATAGTCGTACAAACGGCGCATTTACAGGGGTCTTGGTGCAGGAGCGTGGCATTATGGGAAATTTTCTTTACAGAGCTTAGAGGTTTTTTTTTCCTATGATGCTTCTGATCATCTGAACAGGTGAAATATGGGGAGACTTAAGGGCACTATTGAGAGAACTGAAGGTATGCCTGTAGCTTGAGATTAGCCTTTCCTTCTCTTTTAAAGGAACAGTAATACCAAAAAATGAAAGTGTATAAAAGTAACTAAAATATAATGTGCTGCTGCCCTGCACTGGTAAAAGTTGTGTGTTTACTTCAGAAAGTCTACTATAATTTATATAAATAAGCTGATATGTAGCCATGGAGGCAGCCATTCTAAGGAGAAAAGGCACAGGCACATAGCAGATAACAGATAAAACACTATTATATTCTACAGAACTTATCTGTTATTTGCTATGTAACCTGTGCCTTTTCTCCTTTTTTCCAGCCTGAATGGCTGCCCCCATGGCTACACAGCAGCTTATTATATAACTTATAGTAGTGTTACTGTAGCAAATACACCAGTTTTACCAGTGCAGGGCAACAGTGCATTATATTTTTATTACTTTAAAGCTCTTTCATTTTTTTGGTGTTACTGTTCCTTTAAGAAGATCCATGTAGGGAGATCAAGGTGCAGGTACTCACTTCTCCGAGAATAAATTCAACATCACAGAACTGCTGATTCTCAAACAGTCTTCCGTAATCTTCATGTAAAGTGCACTTTGGGTAACAAGAGAACTAGGTGGGAATAAAAATGGATTAGAATGGATATTTTGCATGACTGTATTTTTTTTATTTTTAGCTTGTCCATTTCATATTCACTGACGTTAACCTCCCCAGTCCCATATAAGGCCTATAAGCATGAAAGCATAAATGATATACAGATATTATAAAAGTGTTTACCTGAAAGCGGTACATCTCTCCACTCCTGACATTATTGTCAACTGTCCCACCAAAGATGTACATGGCATCAGCAATAACAGCTGCAGCATGAAACAGACGTCCGCTAGGTAACTAAAATGCATTAAAACATTTTTTAGCATCTAGATGACATACTAACTTTTTATTGTGTTTAGCATGATAGAAATTAATAACTTTGTGACACATTTCTCTGCATTTCAACACTTATAGACATACACTAACATCATATATAACTATTATGAACACCATCATATCTACACTGAAGTATATGTTTGTCACAATGTCAGAGAGTGAAAAAGACGTAAAGCATATATCTCACTCCTCTTCTCTTACTCACCATATCTGCTTTTTTTCATTAAATCTAACAGCCAATTGTGTGCATTTTCTTTGCAGTGCTATATGCAAGCCACTGAATGGCTGAAGTGTATAAGGCAGCCATTTTGTCATGTTAGGGACAGAGTATACAACTGTAGCCTATCAATATAATGCTATAATATAATATATTATTATAGCATTATAAATATATATATAATTATATATATATATATAATATAATGTCACAAGAGTCCATGTACTGTACATCACCTCACTGTCTGGGCTGGCTTGGATCACCTCCCACGACTGAGAGTCCACATCATAACAATGCAGCTCATTAGGCAAGGTATTGTCTGCTGCACCTCCAAACACATAAAGATGACGGTCAAAAGCCACCATAGTGTGTCCATAACGTCTCTGGGGGGGTGGTGGTGACCCACGTAACAAATGCTCAGTTGGAATGCGTGTCCATCTGAAGGACAAAAATATAATCACGCATTTGTATTCATTATTGTCAGCTTTGATGATAAGTCATAAGCAAATCAAACACTACAGAATTACCTAGAGAGCCAATGTGAAGTTCAGTTTAAATTAGGACTTAGGGTTGAGATGGAAAATAAACAAGTGCGAAGTACTAACAAAAGACAAAACAAAACAAAAGCATTGCCTTACACTTTTTCTGAGAATTCAAACTGGAACAGGTTATTTGTGATCTTGGCCCCACTCTGCCCAGAAAAGACAAACATTTTGTCTCTGCACACAGCAACGGGAAAGTTGCAGCAAGATGGTGGGATTTCTCCACTTTGCTCAATCTGCAAAGAACAAAGCACATTTTAAATGCGTTCAGATAGATTTTTCTATACATTGATACTCTATCTTACTTTTCACAGACATTTTGTACCATAGGAGTGGTCAGATTTGTCAGCTTTTGGAATACCCTTCAGTCCAGTAACAGCAGTTAAATGTTTAATAGTGAAAAAGTATGCATTTATACATTTTATACTCATTTTTTGTAACATTTTTATTTAAATGAACATGCATGGTTTTAAATAGTGGTAGAGCAGAGCCCACATGGAGTCTCTAGCTAATTCGATCACATGCCTGCCATAGGCGGATAGTGATTTTTTTGTTCAGGAAGGCTAAAAATGTTAATATGCAATAACAATCACCACACTAGACTAAGGCCTCATACAGACAAATGTTTTTTACCTGTTTACCTGCACTGGATCTTTTTAGATAGTTTCATAAAAATCTATTACAGCTATGTAAAACTTTGCAAACAAATCTACAGCTCACATATAACATGTGAATATAAAGACAAGCTTTATATAAATGAATATCTATATGCTTGTTTTATTAATAAGTTATACTCCAAAACTTCTCCTGCTCTCTGCAATGCTTTCCCTCAGTCATTTCAGCTCCGTGTGGGCTAATTTTACACTAGGAAGGAAGACAGGGAAAAGAAACAGAGTATGACCGGGGACTAAGTAAGATTGAACTTGGCCTAAAGGTGGAGTATATTGAGGCTTGTTATTGCCGTACTCTTGCACCCCCTTCACATCTCAACCCTCCTTTCCGCACAGAGCCCTGCTAATGCCATGCTGATGTAAGATTTTAATCTGCAACCTTCCTCACATCCCTTGTACAGCATTATATTGCAGACAAGTTTAGGTAAATTAACAAAGGACTTATAAGCCTCCCCAAGCCTACATTAAAATCCATCTATTTTTCAGATAAAAAGAAAAAAAAAGTGTGGGTTAGTACAAAGGTTAAAGGAAAAGTAACACTAAACTTTTTTGAGTAAAAAAGCTATTCTACCCTGCACCAATAACTGACCTATCCTGCAAACCACAATTGATCGAGCCTAGCCTGACTCCTTCCTAGGGCTAGGCTCGATCAATCGATCGTCGCATAGTGGATGCTGCTCCTTCCTTCGCCGTATCGCCATATTTCAATTGACAGGAAGCCAAGTTTTAGCAGGTATTTTTTATTTAACCATTCGAAATACTAAGTGGTTTGCAGGATAGAGCAGTTATTGGTGCAGGGTAGAATAGCTTTTTTACTTAAAATTTTTTTAGTGTTACTTTTCCTTTAAAGAGGGACCATTGAAAGAGGAGACAAATATTACATAGGAATTTCATGAAACAGCATTAAAAAAAAGTCAAGGATAAATGAAGTCTGAGCTTTATCATGTAGTGCCAGGGGGTGGCAGCCTGGCTGCAGTTAGGACATGACTGACCAAGGCTTGGGATTGTTTACAGAGACTGGGGAATGTTTTTTCCGGGAGATAGGTTCGGAAGATTCTTCTGGAGTGGCAAGGGGCCGAGCAGGCTCAGTGCGTGAGATATTTTGTCGCAAAAAGGGTTGTAGCTGAGGAAAGTCCATAAAGTTTATATTTCTATCCAGCAACTGGAAACACTGTACAGTATATTGTATAAGAATGTTGTTATCCTGTTAGAGGGTAGAAAGCCACAAAAAACACTTTACTGATGTTTATACAGAGTAGGTCCTAAAGCCTTACAGAACTGTGCAGGGGGTCTCCACTGACACAAATGAGCTCCCTATATAAATTCTATTTCAGCTTCTAAAGCAAACACATGGTTTTTACAAGTGCTCTGCACTCAAAAGCATAAATATTATCATTTGTTTTGACGCTGGCCCTTATATTCTGGTTTATACCAAACTGCTAGATGTAGCTGGCTAGAAACAGAAAACCAAAACTAATAACTGAGTGAATTATCTATAGACACTATTTACTAAAAAGAAACATAGTGAAGGTATTTCCCCTTTATAGCAAAGCAGTACAATGAATTCAACTGAACTTTATTTTACTGGGTAATAAATTATTTAAGTAATTATCCAACACCTTCTATTTAAGTGTCTTCTTTCTCAGGACCATTTGGAGTTGTAAGTAAACATTACCTCCTTTTCTATTTACTATGGATCTAAAAGGCTTAAACTTGCTGAGTTCATGTAGAAGTCAATGGCAAAGGTCCCTTTCCTTGAAGTTCTCTCTTTTGTTTTGAAACTTTAGAGATTTTGTTGGGTTTTGTCCAAAAACTTTTTTTTGTTGCAGTAACAATTTGAAAAAGTTGTGTTTTTTTTTGACAAATTTTTTTTAGCCAAATTTGAAAATAAAAAAAATGAGAAATTATGGAGTGTTAGTAAATCTGCCCCTTAGCGTGACACTATGTACTGTCTAGTTCTTGCTAGTGTGTAGTGTTCTGTAGTGTGTTATGTACCTACAGGAAACAATTCAACTACAGCAATCGCTTGGTGACTGAAGAAGCAAGCAGGTCATATAAAATGGTGGTATTCATCTGGATTAGCATTTACCTTTAATTGCTGAAGGCTTCACACAGAGAAATTGCACTATTATTTAAGAAATGCTCATGATAAATCTAAATGAATTACTTCTTAGCAGCGAACCTTCAACTCACCTCCTCCCAACAGGTGAGATCCCGGTCCTGTAACCCAATGGTCCACATATCATTTAACCTTAACAAAAATATACAAATCATTACTGTTAGTTGTTCAAAACCTCTGTATTTATAAGTGATAAAGTGTACAGAATAAAATTCTTGGGAAAAGCATAATACCAATGGGTCTATTTCTGCATTTTGAGGACCTATTTTAAATCATCATCATCACTTTTCAATATTACTTGCTGTTTTTGTCCCTTTAATTATTAAATGCAATCCAAGAAGCTGTTCTTCTTGGATAATTAAAATTGATAATGAGGAAATGACACTTGGTTGAGAATCTGGAGTACCTGGAGGAAACCCACTGCAAATTACATTTGCCAATCTCAAGTCTGAATATGCAAATCAGGATTCGGATTCAGTTCGCTACTAGGAAAAATCTTGTGAACGTTTTGGTATTTAGTGCAACTATATATGGCTTCAGTGCATCCCTAGCGGTATTGTAGTGTGACCTGCATACAGAATTTAATTTGTAACAAAACAAACCTTTCTCTAGTGCCTGTAAATGCTTAATAAAAATGTACATATAAGTATAGTACAAATAAATAACTCAATAAGGGGAATGTAACAGAAAAAACGGTTGCAATGGAACAACATTTTAGCTTTGTTTGCGAATCCTTTGCATTCCTTGCGACAGGTTTGCGATTGTGCAAGTGCACAGTGTATGTAATAAAAAATTAACCTATTTTCGCATTTAGATTTATACCATCTTGAAGCAGATATTAATATCGCAATGTAATAAATGTTTTGTGAACAGTGTTACATTGTGAGCAGCACTAAACATTTGCAAAAATTACAAATTACCGCATGCTTGTGATTTTTATTACATTCCCCCCCAATGAATTATACCTTGCATTTCCATCATATCCTGCAAATATCCAGAGTTTATCACTATATACGGTGGCACCATGGGCAGATCGAGCCACTGGCAATCTGAAAAGAGATCCAATAGATTAGGCATCTCTAGACATCCCTGGCATAAAATCATGCAATAGACATAACATCCAAAACTGAACCTATTTTATGTTGTGATGAATGCATCTGCTACCCACTTGTTTACATGCTTTTCTTCATCTATATACAGGGCCAATAAAAATGTGATAAAAAATGGCTGGCTTCTTATTTACAAGTTACATGTGTGTATGTATAACTATATTTATAAAGCACTACTAGGACATACAGCTTTTAGATGCCAGAGTTTTACATTACAGCTTTTACATTTTTTTTTCTTAATGAATATTGAGAATTGTAATTTTTTTTTTTTTATAAACCATTATTCAAATTTTGTGGTAATTAGCAAAAAAAAAAAAAAATATGAGTCATAGAAAAAAAATCAAAATTGATAAACAACAACCAAAGTGCCACATGGTAAAAGACACAGTAGGAAGAAGGTCCCTGTCCTGTAGATCTTACAATCTATGTGGGTAAATAATATACAGGCACAAATAGGAGGGAAAATTTAATATAATTTTAATTTCATGGAAATAAGGAACATTCTAAATCAATTACCCATTCTAATTCAATTACAAGTCACCAGAATACAATGAGAGGACAACTGTCACAGAAACAACTTCTCTGTTGTGAATGCCTTGATGGATAGGCATCTGGGACTACTTGCCAAACTGCAGATAGGACCTTTCCCTTCCAAGGGTGGTGGTTAATGAATAATACAATTTTGATTACTGCATATCTCCCTGAGTGACAGAGGGAAACCAAAATGCCTGTGAGCCATGGCTCTTGATTCCAGTGAATGCAGCAGACAATTCAAGAGAAATAGGAAACAAAATGCATTACATGTGTTTGTGTACTGAATAGAAATAATTGGTGTACATTCAAATGACAAACATCAACAATGAAGGTAATGTCTTAAATTCTCAATACAGTACTGCAATGTGTGCCCACTAATAGCCTCTAGGATATCAA
The DNA here is from genome assembly GCF_000004195.4 of Xenopus tropicalis. Taxonomy (NCBI): domain Eukaryota; kingdom Metazoa; phylum Chordata; class Amphibia; order Anura; family Pipidae; genus Xenopus; species Xenopus tropicalis. Next base: position 166,692,932 of record NC_030677.2, read on the forward strand.
GTACCAGTGACAACTGCATTGCATAATGGGTAAAGTAGCCAATCACTTTGATCAGTCAGCGATGGCAATGCAACATTCATTTTTGTTATCTCTTCTTTTCAGCAATTTAGTGGGGAAAGCAGCTTTGGAGATAAAAACACACAAGTGATACATACCTCCCTTCAATTTTCCACTCTGTCCATAATCCAGTTGCAAACTTGTACTCAAAAAGATCATTTTTATTCTTGAGGTTAGAGTTAGAATAAATATCTCCAGTATAACCACCTAAAAAGAGATTGAGTGAGCTCAATGGTCAAAAGATTATACTTGAGAAAGATTAAAATCAAGTTATACTTTAGGAAAAGGCAAGAATGACAAAGGGCAAGAGTTATAAAAGGCAACATATCTGACAGAAGACAATTTTTTTTATATAAAAAAAATTTACTATACCAGAATAAAATGTTTACAGATTCACTCAGTTACTTGACACCCAGGACTCATTCACACAAGCAACTGATATAGAAAATAACATTATAGAGAGGCCAATGCCAGACAGAAGAAAAGCATGTGGGTTTGTACTCATGAACACCTCATTCTGGAGGCCTAGTATGACTTGGAAGGGTCACTACATACACAATCAGTAGTGGGGATTCCTATGACAGTTGTATGCGATTTCTGTATGGTATACCTCTGTACAGGCTATGAACGTTCAGCAATTTACAAACCTTGTCATACTCCCTGCTAGCCAATAAAAAAGAAATTAATAAACATTATAGAAATGTATGTATTCGCCACAATTTCCACTAACTAGACATAAATGGAAAATAAAAATATTAGTACTTTAAGAATGACTAGGAAAAAAAACTCATCTTTTTATTGGACATATAGCCAAGTATAACTAACTAAAAACTTGCAGTACAGGTATGGGGCTTGTTATCCAGAATACTCCGGACCTGGGGTTTTCCAGATAAAGGACTTTCCGTAATTTGGATCTCCATAAATTAAGTCTGCTAAAAATCATTTAAATATTGAATAAACTCAATAGGGTTGTTTTGCCTCAAATAAGGGTGAATTATATCTTAGTTGGGATTAAGTACAAGCTACTGTTTTATTATTACAGAGAAAAAGGGAATCATTTTTAAAAATTAAAATTATTTGCTTATAATGGAATTTATGGGAGAAGGCCTCTCTTGGATGTTTCCGGATAAGGGATCCCATACCTGTACAGTCTTTTCTGACTAATTGGTATGACTATTTGATATTTGGAGGGAGCCCTGAACAAGTGTTTAGGCTCAAATTCTCATGCTGCACCACAGATGAGAGGAAAAAGCAGAAAACCATGCTGGATAATAAATATTTAGGAGGACTATATGGAGTTTACCTTAGCTACCTGATGGGCATAGACTTGTAACCAACATTTGGAAATGTATGCGTAAGAATAAATTACTGGCAAAAGATCAGGATAATGCACTGAACATATCAGACTGACTGATTCACTGACTGGTCAACCCGTGTTTTACGAGGGGTATCATTGTTGCATAAGTCTTAGCACTGGTAATCCAAATGCAAATGATTAGAAAATACAAGAAATATTAAAAGAATTTAAGAAGTAAAGCAGAAAACTGAAAATACCTAGCTAGCAACATATGATTTCAAACATATGATTTTAAATGCTAGCAATACAGTATAATAATATAAAGAAAGAAGATCATACAAACACAACCATGAGTGAGTCACTTACCAAACACAAACATACTGCTCCCATAGACCACAGCAGAATGGTGGTATCGGGGTGCTGGAGGGCTCCCTGTGGTAAAAGCTCTAAAAAAAAGTAAACACATCATCAGTTGAATACTGGTGGTTATTTATCGTGTGGCTAATTAGCATTTCTCATAGCTTATTATAATTTGTTCAGAGATGGGTGAAGACTGATTTATCAGAGCAGTGATCCCCAACTAATGGCTCGCGAGCAACGTGCTTACCAACCCCTCGGATGTTGATCCCAGTGCCCAAAAAACAGGTGCTTATTTTTGAATTTGGCTTGAAGGCAAGTTTTAGATATATAAAAACCATGTGTACTGCCAAACAGTACACATGGTACAGCCTCCTGTATGCTGCCAGTCTATATAAGACCTACCAATAGCCAATCACTGTGAACTTTTTGTATGCCTGTGTGCTGCTCTCCAACTCTTTTTTATATCTGAATGTGGCTCACGTGTAAAAAAGGTTGGGGATCCCTGTACTAGAGGACAGTGATTTTTAGTTGCAGTCAGTATTCCAGTTCCAGGTAATTAGGACCATTTTGACTGCCAATTATCAGCTACCAAGGACAGTGTGCCAAAGGTTATCATCTTTTTATGTGATTTAACATTTGATAATGCTCACCTTTAGCTGATAATTAGGTTACCCTAGATAACAGTGCAAACAGCTTCCAAAATTAAATGTCTCTCACCTTTTTTCCATTCTTTTTAACTATAACTTAAGCTGGCCATACACGTGGCGATCTAACGATGTTTCGATGGTCGCACGAAACATCGTCAGATCCGCCACACACAGTCAGGGCTGAAACAGCAGATAAGGAGGTAGAAACAATAGGATTTCTACCTCCTTCTGCCGATTCAGCCCTGACGGCAGATTTTGGTCAGGCGCCTTCTATGGCGACTCGCCGACATGCCATACACGCACCGAATATCGTACGAAACGAGGTTTCGTACGATAGTATCGGTGCGTGTATGGCCAGCTTAAGAGTTAACCGGCATTCTTATATTATAGGGGAGCTACTGCAGACACCAAAATTATCAACAAAGAGAATTATCCAATATAAGAAGATTTTCTTCTATGGAGTCATCAGGAATACTAAGTCATTTATGGAATCATGACTACATATATATTTTGTGTGTATTGCAGCTCTGTCGCAGTTTTATGTAGTAGTGTTAATGGCAGATAAGTGCCATGTAACAACTGCCTCCCCTTGATTGATAGAGCCCTGTACTATCATAGTCCAGTTCTCGTTACGGCAATGGCACACAGAGATTTGCCACCAGTGCAATTTCCAGTTCAGCAGAGACACTATATGGCTGCAAGGTTGCAAGCAAGCAGCATGGCATGCTAGCCAAGTTGTCTACTCATTTAGAGAAGTTGCTTACATGCATGCTGTGAGCTGGTTCTGTAAAATCTGTGAGAGTTAGCCAGATAGCCCATACAGCTTATTCTAAAGAACATCAAGCAGGGGCTGAACTGCCGACTGGCTTATTTATACAGTGATAGAATACTTGCAGAGGGGCTGTGCGAAAAAAACGAGCAATGTATATTACATAATAGTTGTTCTATAAGCATATTCCTTCTAGCACTAATTTTAAACTAATACATTTATGGTTCCTTCAGCCTTTTGGTTTGAACAACCATAAAGGAAACCCACGTATGTTAAGGAACTCAGGCAGTCTTTTGGCTAAAAATACCTTGTTAGTTTTTTTTCCCCAAGCAGGCTTGCTTAAATAATAAGTTTAGCTTTTAGGTGCCGAAAACCACGGGCAATCTTAAATGTGCCCCTTTTTAGGTATAGCTTATAAGGCCCTAACTTAATTTAAAATATACAACCAACAAAAATGTATACAAAAAAATGAATGTACCTCTTCCCCAATTACAAGTGGCACAAGCTTAACTGAAGCATCTAGCACAAACTGCCATTCAAATGAAAAATGTTCTGCCTAAAACACATGTGCCAGATGCATCAGTAATGTCTGTTATATAAACATTTAGGAAAGGTATATGAATATGAGTATATGAAACTCTTACTGATAATGGTTTATCTAGAATAAGCTATAATATTGTTTAGAGAGAAAGCAGAATTCAAAATGAGAAATCGATATCCTACTTGCAGTCAGTGTTCCCTTTAAGCTGTGTTGTCGTGCGCACACACAAATCTTTAGGCCAGAAAATGTGGTGGGAAAGATCACAATTCTGTATTTTTTCCTGACCTGAGCACACTGTTCTTGTGTGCACAAAATAATTGTTTTGTGCACATAGCCTAGAAGGAACTAGAGGGAACACTGCTTGCAATCCTCAAGTCTTCTAAACTAAAGCTCAAATGGCAATGCTCAATAAAAGCTGGAGGGCAGCTGTCACAGCATCCCTTCATTTAATGAAATAATAGAATAGTGATATAGAATAAAATACCTGCACCAGGAACAATCCTTCACATCAAATCTCAAAAGGTCATTTAACATATTCTTTCTGTGAAGAGAAAGTAATATAGATTATTAGATCAATATACAAAAAACACAAGAGCGCTAGTAACCTGCACCTGACCCTAACCCTCAAAATACCTAAAAAGTTGGATACTATTAGATTTCACCACCAACACTCTGGGTCAAATCTGTATGATCTTTTCATTTGGCCACCAGGTCAATGATTTGATCACAATAGAGTCCTATGCAGGGCTGTATTTACCATATATGCACTTGAGGGCCTGTGCCTGGGGTGGCAACTTTAGAGGGGTGGTCCTTGGATAGCTATATGGTAATTTTTTTTTTTTTTTGGTGAAAAAAAGCCCTTTCCACTGCCTATGGATCCTTTCCTATTTAATCCAGTGGCAGAGGTGTGGGGTAGGGGGGAACCTGTCCGGCGCCGCAGGCAGTTGTGACGTCATGTGCAGCATTTTGCGCAATGACGTCACTTCTGCCGACGAGAGCAGCAGAGGTCTGGTACCTAGGGCAGCACTGGACCAAAATACAGTCTTGGTCCTACACAGACCCACCAGGAAAGGACTGCGTTAACATGGTGATGTGGTCCTCCTCCAACAGGAAAGATCTGCTCAATAGATATTTTTAGCCACATACCAGTTGTAAGTCTCTCAGAAGGGCCCCATACATGGGCCAATAACCTGCCAACTTTGTCCTTCCAAGCTTTCATTCAGTATTAAATGCATCAAAAGAACAATCAATCAACACGGCGACTAACACAAACCTTCTATTCAGAAGAAATTCGTAAATCAATAGTCATAGAATGAATACCCCAAGTCTGAACTTATTACAAATCATAGCATCAATCTGCAAACCCTCACAGAAATCATAATCAACTCTTACACTGCAGGATAAATGCTTAATAATTGATTAGATAATGCAATACTACAGTAATGGCTGCAAATGGAACTGTATTGATCCAACACATACATTTCTCAGTTGGTGGCTTTGCACAGATCTCCAATAACAGAGCAGACTGCATTACTTCAGGAAATACATTAAGTGATATTAGTGTCAAATGAGAAAAGTCCAAAGCAGGTGATTTGGTAAGGGACACCCCTTCCCTTTTACAACACTTCCCAAATTTTGAGATTGGGGAGAATTTAGGATATTTTTGTGTTTTATTAAGATTTACAATGAATTTTTTCTAAGGTCATGGAAGAAAATAAAGTATGTGATTGAAGGCAGTTATTAAAAAAATTATATATGTCTAATTTAGATTTCAGGCCAGATGTCGGTCGGGGAGGCCCATCATTCGTACCAATACACGGCAGATAAGCTGCTGAATCTGTTTAAAGGACCAATATCGGCAGCTAAAATTGGCCCTTGTATGGCCACCTTTACAGTCATTAGTAATTATTTGACTTCTTCATACAGTAACCATACTAGTTTTCTTACTTACTTCTTAAGTTCCCCTTAGCCATGTGACTAGTGCTCTGATAAGTTTCAGTCACTCATTACTGCTGCGGGAAGTGTGTTCAATAGGATGGTATGTCTAACATAAGAAACTAGACGAACCAGACTAATTTGTATTTTTGTATGTATCAACATGTATTTTATATTTTTCACAGTGTTACATACCCATTATCTCCACCAAAAACATAGATAGCATCCTTATACGCTACAACTGTGTGTTTACTGCGCCTGTAAAACAAAGAGATCTTTTGATTTGGTATTATTACTGAAAAACACAATGCCATGTAGTAAAAGATATGCACTTCAAGGACAGTAATTATCCTACAAGGGGCACATTTACTAACCCACGAATCCGAATTGGAAAAATTCCGATTGGAAAATGAACATTTTGCGACTTTTTCGTATTTTTTGCGATTTTTTCTGCGCCTTTACGACTTTTCGGAAATTGTCGCGACTTTTTCGTTACCAATACGATTTGCACGTATTACGATGCGCTCGTATCTTGTCGCGACTTTTTCGTATTGAGCGCTCGTAAGCGGCGGGCGAAACTTTCAGACTTAGCATGATTTTGGAAGCCTCCCATAGGACTCAATGGCACCCTGCAGCTCCAACCTGGCCCAAGAAAAGTCACCATACTGAAGCTTGAATGAATCCGAATCTTTCGTACTCGGCGCGAAGGCTACGAAAAAGTCGCGACTTTTCGCGCAAGTAGTAACGCTACGAAAAAATCGCTAAATTTTGCACAACATTCGGAATGGCAACAAAAAAGTTGCGAAAGTTTCCGAAAAATCGCCAAATACCGATCATTACGAAAAAAACGCAATCGGACGCATTCGTCCCGTTCGTGGGTAAGTAAATGTGCCCCTAATTGTTTAAGAAAAAGAGCCTACATAACTGTTTTAGAGAAAATTTACTATACTAGTATGAAAGGTTTTACTTATACTGTATCACAATGAAATGTTTATATGCTTGTTGCATTTATATGCAGACGAGAATCAGACCCCAATTTGAACTACCCTGTATAGTTAGAGCTAGAACCTATACGTACAAATCTGGCCACTGGCTGTCACTGCACCTCAGGACACTGAGTTCCCTAAGGAACCAGCAAGTGTTGTCTGGGAAGCACCTGCTACAGCAGTTCTTTGCATGCCCATATAGGTGTAGTTATAGGGTAGCTCAGAAGGGATGTTATTAGAGCAACAGAATGTGTGAGATGAAGATGAACTACCATCATTACAGTTTTAAAAAGTTGATGTTCAGTTGCAGTTCCCAAGCCCACTCACCTGGCTCCTACAAACTCGTCACAGGGAAGAAGCCTCCTCCAGCGGTGCACACTCTCAAATGGGCCGAAATTCAGGGTCAGGTACTCAACACTGTCAGAACAGCTGTGGTCAAAATCTACACTGGGTGCCACCTTGGACTTGCACGCCATGGAGACGCACTTGTTTTGGCACAGAGCACAGCTCTAGGTATGTCAGTGCCTTCAGCTAGGGTACTGGCAGCTTCTTTCTCAATTGCGCTTCTTTATAACAGAGGTTAAATCCTGCAGCCCGGGGCCAGCCAAGATATTATGTGCTTGCTTTAGTCGGTGAAACTAACAAATTCACAAACTGCAGGTCCATTTACAGAACGGTAGCCAGACTTCTCTGAGACAAGGGCTGAACCAAGCTGTAGACTAGAAACAGGAAATAGAAAAATGTAATGGATCGGCTAGTAAAAGTGCACAGCTCTATCATCACAGCTGCTTGTGTATAACTGCACAGTGCAGTGCAGCGATGGTGACATCTAGTGCCTAAATAGAATAGAGCAAAATATTGCATACCTACCAACATTTTTGAAAAAGATAAAGAGGGACACAATGATATGCCATGCATAGAACAGCCAATGGCACTTGGGTAGCAGGGGGGTTGCAAAATAGGAATCTCCCCTAATGGGCATCACCCTGTTATATCTGGTTGAATTTCTTGGAAATTTCTGGAGACCCTTATAATGCTCAGAATACCAGCACATCAGCTTTAGACAAATTGCCTGCTGCTTACATCAAAGCTGAAGATTTTATACCCTGATACAAACATAATTTTATATTTACATCAACATATTTTTATTACATACATTAGCTAAACAGCTCATTGGAAAATGATTAAGCTATGCAAGTACCATTTTTTATAACTGGTTAATACACATGTGGAATCAATAGTTGGAAGGCTAAACCCGTAGTTCAGGAGCTAGTATCTAACACTTCTGTTTTCACTCTTGCTTATAAGACAAGGCACTTTAAATATGCAGGCCTTTAGCGGATATGTCCCACTGATCTTTTGTCTATTACAACAACTGGGACTTTCCAGACAGGTGAATGATGTTCTATAGTCAGCATAACTTCTTACTTACTATCAGTAAGTATTTCAACTTTGCTAAAGCCTTAGGATATATATATTTCTGCTTGACCTGTTTCTGAGGCCTACTGAGTAAATCTGTGCTCTAACAACCCCTTAGCACTGTGCCCCAGTAGCCAAATATTGTGCAGTTCCTACACACACACCTCTAATACACAATGTTTTAGAGGGGCATTGTGGCACTGCTACTGTCTGTGCTGTAATGTATTAGAGGGGCATTGTGGCACTGCTACTGTCTGTGCTGTAATGTATTAGAGGGGCATTGTGGCATGGCTACTGTCTGTGCTGTAATGTATTAGAGGGGCATTGTGGCACTGCTACTGTCTGTGCTGTAATGTATTAGAGGGGCATTGTGGCATGGCTACTGTCTGTGCTGTAATGTATTAGATGGGCATTGTGGCATGGCTACTGTCTGTGCTGTAATGTATTAGAGGGGCATTGTGGCACTGCTACTGTCTGTGCTGTAATGTATTAGAGGGGCATTGTGGCACTGCTACTGTCTGTGCTGTAATGTATTAGAGGGGCATTGTGGCATGGCTACTGTCTGTGCTGTAATGTATTAGAGGGGCATTGTGGCACGGCTACTGTCTGTGCTGTAATGTATTAGAGGGGCATTGTGGCACGGCTACTGTCTGTGCTGTAATGTATTAGAGGGGCATTGTGGCACGGCTACTGTCTGTGCTGTAATGTATTAGAGGGGCATTGTGGCACTGCTACTGTCTGTGCTGTAATGTATTAGAGGGGCATTGTGGCACGGCTACTGTCTGTGCTGTAATGTATTAGAGGGGCATTGTGGCACTGCTACTGTCTGTGCTGTAATGTATTAGAGGGGCATTGTGGCACGGCTACTGTCTGTGCTGTAATGTATTAGAGGGGCATTGTGGCACTGCTACTGTCTGTGCTGTAATGTATTAGAGGGGCATTGTGGCACTGCTACTGTCTGTGCTATAATGTATTAGAGGGGCATTGTGGCATGGCTACTGTCTGTGCTATAATGTATTAGAGGGGCATTGTGGCATGGCTACTGTCTGTGCTATAATGTATTAGAGGGGCATTGTGGCACTGCTACTGTCTGTGCTATAATGTATTAGAGCAGGGATCCCCAACCTTTTTTTTACCTGTGAGCAACATTTCAATGAAAAAAGGGTGGGGAGCAACACAAGCACAAAATCAATGACCAATAAGGACTTAGATTGGTCAATTAGTAGCCCAATGTGGACTGGCAGACTACTAGAGGTACTGTTTAGCAGTACAGATGGCCTTTATGCCTCCGAAACATGCCTCCAAATAGGAAATTCAAAAATGGGCACCAACTTTGAGGCCACTGGGAGCAACATCAAAGGGGTTGGGGAGCAACATGTTGCTCAGGAGCCACTGGTTGGGGATCACTGTATTAGAGGAATAAAGCAATGCACAGTAATACAAATGATATTAAACGTTATCTCAGTATGGACACAGAATAAGATTGTATACAATAACAATATACTACAATCCATAAGAGAGTGTGTGTCTCTGTGAGCCTGTGTGGCACTGAGGTCACTAGCCAAGCCTGTGTTTCCATAGCCCCAGTCAGGGTTGCCACCTTTTCCGGGAAAAAAATACTGGCCTTCCTATATCTTTATAATATATATATTTTATTAATTACATTAGCTTAAAGCCTCAGTGTTAGCAGGGGGCAGCCCTAGCCCAGCCCAGACTCCCCATTCACAGTACCTGGGTCTCGCTCTCTCTACTTCCCTTCCGCTTTGCAAATTGTAGGGGGCGGGGCTTGAGCAGGCTGAGGGACAAACAGAAATAACCCTGGATCACCCACAGAGAGGCAGTGCTGCCTATGGCATCGACTCTTTGTTTTCCAGGGTTTTCAGCTAATGGCCTCTCCTTTTGGTGGATGAATGGAATTGTAGTTCTTTAGCAGCACAGCGCAGTGGCTTTGCTTTACTTCCTCTGTGCAAATTGTAGGGGGCGGGGATTGAGAAGGCTGAGGGACAAACAGAAATTACCCTGGATCAGGCACAGAGTGCTGCCTATAGTTATTTTTTTGTTTCCCAGGGTTATGCAGCTAGGGGCCTCTCCTTTTGCTGGATGAATTGAATTGTAGTTCTTTAGCAGCACAGTCCCAATATAAATTAGGAGTTCTTTATTAACATGGAGAGCAAGTGCTAGAGCTAAGGGGAGCAAGAGCACCAAGAGGAGGTGCAGCATGAGGAGGTGCAGCATGAGGAGGTGCAGCATGAGGAGGTGCAGCATGAGGAGGTGCAGCTGGCCCTGAGCTCACTGCCTGCCTTTCCTTCTGTTGCTCCATAACGTGCAGTTGCACCTGTGAATGATACACAAGGCAGGGGCAGGGGCAGGAGGGGAGGCAGGCTTGCCATAGCCAATCCTACATAACTCCCAGCTGTTCTGCTTTTTGTGGGACACTAATAACTCAGCCACTGTCCCTCTAGGGCACATTGTGCCTCTGATGCTGCTATTCCAACTATGTTCCATCTTGTCAATTTTCTCTTTTTCAGATGTTTGGAGATATATATCAAATTCATAAGTTCCAAAATGAAACCAACTTCCTCCCTTCACATGTCTATTAAAAGGGTTGTCCACCTTTCATTTAGCTTTTAGTATGATGTCGAGAGTAATATTTTGTTCAGCGTGTCTCCAGTTTGGAGGTTTGCCAGCTTTCTGGTTGCTAGGAACTAAATTACCTTAGCAACCAGGGAGAGGCTTGAATGAGATATATGAACAAAAAGTTAAAGGCCATGAGCTATGTTGAAAAATAAGATATAAAATGTAAAATTGTAGCCTTGCAGAGCAATAGTTTATGGGCTGCTGGGGTCAGGGACCCCCATTTGAAAGCTAGAGTCAGAAGAAGGCGGCAAATAATGAAAAAGCTATAAATAATAAAGACTAAAGGTGAAACACTCCTATAAATGATTTTTACTCACTATAAAACTTTTTAGCACAGCGGTAGGGCATTGGGGGTATGAATGCACTCTTTCTGTGTGATAGATTTTGACACGCTGAAATAAAATACATCAGAAAGATGGATATTTGCTTCTGTAATTAATTATGTTTAAAGAGATGTCAAGTCTGCATTTTACTCGAGTCTATGAAATATATATTTTGAACTAAGGGCAGAGCAGGCAGGAGTGTGTTGGGGTATAACTGGTAATAAAGTTTCTGGGGCATGAAAGGCTGTGGCCAAAACTCTCCCAACAATTACCTTTAGAAAGTTTGCATCATGTTTATTCTTTTGTTTGACACATAGGGGCTGATTTACTAATCCAGGAATCCGAATGGGGAAAAATCGGATTGGAAACGAACATTTTGCGACTTTTTCGTATTTTTTGCCATTTTTCCGTCACCGCTGCGACTTTTTTCTAGCCGTTACGACTTGCGCGAATTGTCGCGACTTTTTCATAGCCATTACAACTTTCGTGAATTGTCGCGACTTTTGCATAGCCATTACAAATTTTGTGAATTGTCGCAACTTTTTCTTAGCCATTATGCCTTTCGTGAATTGTCGCGACTTTTTCATAGCCATTATGACTTTCGTGAATTGTTGCGACTTTTGCATAGCCATTACGACTTTCGCGAATTGTCACGACTTTTTCGTATTGAGCGCTCGAGAAATTCGCGATAATTCGCGAAAAAGTCTCAAAATACCGATCATTATGAAAAAAACGCATTCGGACACTTTTCGGACGTTCGTGGATTAGTAAATGTGCCCCATAGAGTAGTAGATGAAAAGATGTAATAAATTTAGTTGGTTGCAGACTCTCAATAGCACATGGAGTGCAAAGCAGAGCCATATTATGCACAAGGTTCCATAGGGCCCTGGCTTTGGCCTCAACAGTTTCAGAAGACCCTGTCAGAGCATAAAAACAGGGCCATTTTAGATGTAGTATGTCCCTGTGTAAAACCAGTTATAACTGTTGCTGTACTACACAACTCTCACAAAACTCCAACTTTATGGGAGTTGTTCTTCAACAAAAAGCAAAGTGCCAGAATCTGCATAATACTAATAGGCAGTATCACCAGTACCATCTTTTCCTGCTGTTACTATCAGTTGCATTTGCTATGCCCCATTCTTTCAATCTTCAGCTGCTGTTCTGCTGGGCACCGTGTGTGAGATCAAGGGCACAGATCCCCACAGAAGTAGATATTTATAGGCAGTACAGTTGTGCTGCTGTAATCCTATATGTGCACAAAATCCAGCATATTTATGCGACCACTCAACAGGCCTTTAAGTAACAAGCTGCACTTCCACTTCACCCTTCTGCCTTCTTCTTCAAACATGCTTCTCCATTGCATACCATACTCACCACTGCAGGAGACCTCATTTTCACTGCTCCCCTTGACCCAGAGAAAGATGTGACACTTTCCCCCCCAGCCAGATATCAATCTTCTCACAACTCCCACATCTGTCACTACTACACCTAATAGAAAGTGGAAGGTGGGTTTCTCATTGCCCCCCTGCAGGTGAATTCTTTTTATCACTCGCGCGTCTGCCATCCCACCGGTGACTTACATGTTCGCCGGTGGGATGGCAGGGGAAGGCAACTCGGGAAGATTAGTCGCCCGCGAACAGGGAGTTTTGCCGCGGGCGACTAATCTCCCCGTGTGCCAGAGCCCTAAGACTACAAAATGTACTTCCCTCATAAGAGAACAGTTTGTAGAGGCACGTGCCATTTAAAAGCAGACTCACTATCATTTTGCAAACAATGCACAAACATTTAATTCTTTTTGTAAGCTTCCATGAGGTCAGGGAGTTGTTGTTAAAGAACCTGCATAAACAGGTTGATTTTTGTCCCGTTGTTTTTATCAGTGAAGATGTCAGCATTTCTTAGAAATTTCCATTGCACAATGTTTCAAACTCGTCATAAATCTTTCTAAGCTGTTGCGGGGCAGTAATTTACCTGCTCTCATCCAAATCCTTTATGTAATCAGATTAATGTTCAACTGGATGAGCTAGAAACAAAAGTATGTACTTTGGACATTTGAAATACTAAGGCAAACTTCACCAAATGGTAATTGAGCAATCTGTCCACCTAATCATAATATCACCACCAGCTGTATACTGGTATTCAGGATATGCCAGTAGAAAATCCTAACATGGGGGTGTGTAATACATGTCAATATGCATATAATTCAGAGGTTGTCAGATTTTTTGAGCCAAGCCATGTCCAGGGTAGGCAAGGACACCAAAGGAGCAGATCTATCCCTGATGTGGATCACATTGACAGGATACAGGCCATGGGGACGAGCACTGCATCAATATGCTGACGTGCTCCTCATCCCAACGGGATTTTAAAACCTGCCCAATCGACATCTGGCTAATTTTCGACCAGATATCGGTTCCAAAGGCCCAATTGAGGGCCCCATACACAGCCTGATAAACTGCCGACTCAGACTGACAGGGTTTATCAGCCCGTATATAACCTCATTGGTCATGGCTTAGCCCTGCACGTAATGTTTTTTTAGAGCACTTTTCGCTGAAAGTTTAATTTCTTGCCCAAATGATGGTGTATATTGTAAAAAAATGTATATTGCATTATACTATCCATTATTACGCATAGTGTATTGTAAAATGAACAAATTTGTACAATTGTATTACAAATACAATAAAAGAATGATGGCCTTTTCCCTATACTATAGGGATATGGCATTTTATTTGCTGTTTTGCCCACATACCATTAGGTAACCTTGTTTGACCATATGGACAAAGGCAACCCAAAGCAACATACAGGTACACTATCAGTGCAGAACACCTTGCAGCAAAGATCTGTTTGGACACTGACATTTTTGTCATTTATCTTACTGAAAGAAACAGCTGCCTGGCAAAATGTTTATGCAAAAAACTGCTGAGTTATTTTATTTTCAAGAAAATAGGAATGCAATATCAGTTCATGTATATGAGCTATACTGGACTTGCATGGAAGTTGCTTGGAAGGACAGTATCTAGTTAATGGTGATTTTTGGGAACAACAATTTTGATGTAGTGTGTTTTGTCTTGCAAAGTAAAACCCATCAAACAAATACTATATTCCAAATTAATCATAAAATACTGACCACAAAATCTGCTTTGGAAGGGTGATTCATAACTTAAAACCCAGTTTTGATTAAATATTTCTGGTTGGGATGAGCAGATTCACAGTTTGGCAGTGGTGATTTGTTTTTCAGATCCAGGCTACAATTTCACCACGAGGTCTGTTCCAGCAGGAGAAAAATACATACATCATTATTATCAACCTCTTGCCTTCTACATCAATGAAAGAAAATTAATAATTATAATACAGTCAGTTGCCATACCCGTCAGTGCATACTTAACTGCGTGTATAAGAAAGCATACTGGCATATTCTCTGTTGGTGTGTGACATAGGCATTACTACTCTCATAACATCCCAAGTTTACAGCTTTTACCAATAACTGTCCAGATTTTATTGTTGGGCACAAAGTACTGTGTACCATTATCTGCTGTTGACTACAGACAACAAATTTCCACTTGTCACACTGAACTTTCTTGTTTGTGCAGACGCATATTTCACACGTGCATGGATTTTTGTGGCCAAAGAGGACACAGATGTATGTTTGTACTATGCCAGCATTGTTTTCCCCTGTACAACGCACAATTCTACAGCAACATTTATAGTGATAGAGACCCTTTAACCAAAGAAAACAGTATATACTGCTCTGTTTTCTGCTATTTTCTCATTGACTCATCGGTTATACACATCTGTAAGCTTTTTCCCTTTCAGCTGCATAAGGCAACACATATTGCACATAGTGCAGATTATTCCTTAGTGCTGGAAATGACCGCTAATGAAGGTCACCGGGGCTTCTCAAAACAGGAATTCTTATCCAGGCTAGACAATACAAGTCTACAGCTAGTGATAACCATAGATGATTAGCAAACTGCACAAAGACAAAAATAAAACTTGAATTTGAGTTGAGAATCAACTCTAAACCATCATTCGCGTTAAAAAGTTAAGTAAATAAAGTGGCTGTGTAGGATGATAGATTCCATGCAGAGGTATAAACCACATATATCTAAAGCAATGCTTTGAATTATCTTAATCCTGTCTAAAAATAAGTATATATAGAATTTCAAATATTTGTATTTTCTATTGCACATTGACTGCTTATAATGTTATGTTTTGCAAATGCATATTTTTAGTATTTAGTATGTATATAGTATAGTATTATAAATCTTGGAGAACATTATTGATACAACTGCTATGCAGGTTACAAATCAGATAAGCTTTTGCTTAGGTTCCAAAATTAACCTTCTAATGTATTGAATGTATTGTCAAGCTGATTTCAGATCCATAACATATGTAATATATGTATTAAGCATCACTGCTTCAAGAATTCAGTTTTGCTTCTGGGGTGGCTGCTTTACTGTAACATAGCTACAGAGAATATTGGAAAGTTTACTGGAACATCCTAACTGAACATAAAAGGGAAAATGGTTAAAAAATATATTTTTGAGACACCTCTGCTAAAATATTTGTAAATTGTTCAAAAATGTTATTAGTTTTTTTGAGTGTATAACTAAACCACATTAGTCAACCCAGGAACAGTTGATTGCATTGAAGAATCATGATTGGTTGCCCCAAAAAAATCATTGATTGAACAAAGGTTTCGAACCTCATTTGACTCTTACCACTGCCTTATGGAAATATTGACCAGCACTGGGATCATTTGAAGCAACTCATGTATAGTCATCATGTATAGTCTGATTGTGCATTTTGCATCTGATTAGCTTATTTGCTTTTCCTCTCTAATACTGTTAGTACTTTGTAAGGGCTCTGGCACACGGGGGAGATTAGTCGCCCGCGACAAAACTCCCTGTTCGCGGGCGACTAATCTCCCCGAGTTGCCATGACCCGCCATCCCGCCGGCGAACATGTAAGTCGCCGGCGGGATGGCAGACGCGGCGGCACGATTTTACGCAAATCGCCGAAAAAGACTCGCAAGTCTTTTTCGGCGATTTCCTGAAATCGCCCCGCGGGTCATGGCACCTCGGGGAGATTAGTCGCCCGCGAACAGGGAGTTTTGTCGCGGGCGACTAATCTCCCCCGTGTGCCAGAGCCCTAACTGATTGTAACTTAAAGGAATACTGTCATGATTTTTATTCTGCACTTTTTATTTCTAAATTATACTGTTCTTGAACCAACAAATGTATTTTTTTTTAGCAGTAATATTGGTGTGTAGACGCCACCTCAGTGCCTTGTGCCTGAATCTGAGCTTTCAGAAGGAGCCAGCGCTACACATTAGAACTGCTTTCAATAACCTACTGCCGGACTTGGATTTCTTACTATTGAGTGCTATTCTGATATCTACTGGGAGCTGCTATCTTGCTCCTTTCCCATTGTTCCGCTGACTGGCTGCTGGGAGTGGGGGGATTTCATTCCAATTTGCAGCTCAGCAGTAAAGTGTGACTGAAGTTTATCAGAGCACAGGTCACATGACTGTGGCACCCTGGGAAATGAAGAATCTGTTTACGTTTTTGAAAAATGGATTTCAATGCAGGATTCTGCTGGAGAAGCTCTATTAACTGATGTGTTTTGAAAAAAAACATGTTTTTCGATGACAGTATTCCTTTACCCAGCGTAAGTCTGTACTGATGCAAGTATACTTTAGAATTTAGGTGCCATATTTAAGAACCCTTTGGTCACAGTTATTCCAGGTAACAAAATTACACCCTATCACCAGTATTATATTGTGTAACGCAACTTAAATCATATTCCTTTTTTATATTTATTTCACAGGGTTATACCAAAAGCATACATGTTACACTTTCCTTAATTAGAGGGCATAATTATAAAGTTGTGTAAAAAATATTGTATGTCACAAAAACTATGTAAAAGTCAGAGTAAAACAAATTACATATTTATAAAGCCCCAATGTTGTCCTGCATCACTGTGCATCACACTGTGCATCACTGTCATTGAAATAATTATTTAGAAATAGGTAATGGGTGAATTAATTAATGTTTTTTCTAAAATAATCGCTTATTATGCCATTGATTCTCACAACTCATTCCTGCCATAAAAAGTAGTATAAAATACTGTGTTAAAGGGTTTTATACCCAGCATTTTTGTCAAACTAACAACTCTAGTTACACAAGAATTCTACTCTTGGCTACATTTTATACTGTTGTCTGCTAACACATTATAACTATAAGGCTCCTTTCACACAGGAGAGATTCTCGGCCCATAAGCACAGGCTGAAAATTTGCCTCTATGCTTCTAAAAGCTTATTGTTGTGCCTGCACCTGGAGCCATTGCCTGGGTGCAGACACTTTGAGCAGAGTATCCAGTTAAATAGTTACATAGGGTTGAAAAAAGACCAGAGTCCATCAAGTTCAACCCATCCAAGTGAATCCAGCACACACAAGGGTTACACAGTTACATGTTGAAATCTGCTTAGTGTGCCTGCACTTGGGCCCACACAATAGCTCCTAGTGCAGGCACATCAATAAGCTTTTTAAAGCGCAGGGGCGGATTCTCGGCCAGGCTGAGACTTCACCTCGTGTTGCAGGAGCCCAAGGCTAATGTCCCATGGAGCGAGTTAGTTGGCCACAATAGATTTCTGCGAAGTTTCCTCCTGCAGGCAACTTTAGGTGACTTTGGAAAGCCGAATAGATCCGTATGCCTTTCCACTTGCAACTCATATTGTTGCCGGTGGAAAGGCATTTTAGGGCTCTGGCACACGGGGAGATTAGTTTCCCGCGACAAATCTCCCTTGTCTCCGGCGACTAATCTCCCCGAAATGCCATCCCACCGGCGAAAATGTAAATCGCCGGTGGGATGGCATATGTGGCGGTGCGATTTCCGTGAAATCGCGGAAGTTTCCTCTCAAGGCAAGAGTGGTTAGTCGCCTGCGATAGCATTGATCTATCACAGGTAAATAACACATTCTGTAGGGCATTAGCCTAATAATGAGAACACACTTTGAAATAAATTGGAAATACTCTATTGTTTAGAGGTGTAGAATATGTAAATACATATCCTTGCAACAGTGTTCCTTAAATAATGGCTGAATGATAGAAGACATACTAAAGATGTCAACAAAGGAAGGTCTGCAAAAAAGAACATACAATGGGTGAAAGGCTGTATAACCTTATCTGCTGGAAACTATGGGATGTACACGTTCTTACAGAGAACTTTGCAAACAACGCTTTCCATTGTCAGAAACTATATGTAAACTATAATTATTGTCCTTTATTTACATCAGTCTCATTTTCTATCATATCCAAACACACTATTGTCTGTTTTATCAGGGGCCAGTTAACCTGCCTATATACTATTAAAGTGTAGGAAGAAAGCAGAATACTCAGAGAAACTAAGGTCACAATTGGCAGTTTTCTTTGCATTTTTACACTGCATTGCGTGAATTTCTATGGGCCCCTTCAGTCTCTTTCAGAGTACAGAGACCTTTGGATGCCCCCTTGCTCCCTGCACCATGCACTAGATTTTTGTCACTAAAATAGCTATTGGAAAGTCACTATTTATGTTGTACAATTTTAAAAAAAAGTTTTATGATGGTGATCTGTTACTTTAAGTTAAAAATGTTTCCCTAAGCATAATAAAATATAATTCAAAAGCCAGTAGACTGATAGTTACAGGTTGTCTCCTTTCATTCAAATTCTCTCTCTGCAGGGATACAATTGGCAACAAAGATGGCTCATTTTTTATTCTTCATGTGGAGAGAGATTGACTTTTTGCACCGACTACTTCCGTGTCCAGTCGTGAACTTTCTTTTAAGTCTTTGGGGCTGATTTACTAACCCACGAATCCGACCCGAATTGGAAAAGTTCCGACTTGAAAACGAACATTTTGCGACTTTTTCGTATGTTTTGCGATTTTTTCGGATTCTGTATGAATTTTTCGTTACCAATACGATTTTTGCGTAAAAACGCGAGTTTTTCGTATCCATTACGAAAGTTGCGTAAAAAGTTGCGCATTTTTCGTAGCGTTAAAACTTACACGAAAAGTTGCGCATTTTTCGTAGCGTTAAAACTTAACGCTACGAAAAATGTGCAACTTTTCGCGTAAGTTTTAACGCTACGAAAAATGCGCAACTTTTTACGCAACTTTCGTAATGGATAGGAAAACTCGCGTTTTTACGCAAAAATCGTATTGGTAACGAAAAATTCGTAAAGAATCCGAAAAAATCGCAAAACATACGAAAAAATCGCAAAATACCGATCATTACGAAAAAAACGCAATCGGACTCCATTCGACCCGTTCGTGGGTAAGTAAATCAGCCCCTTTGTGTCTTTTCAAAGAAAGCTGAGCTTTTTATTTTTAAAAGCAGTGATTTAATGGATTGGTTGCTGCTGATTATATTTCTTTGGTTTACTAGAGTTTATGAATAGAAATATTTAAATAAAAAAATTAAAAACAAATGTTTGAAAGGGTTATTGTTGAAATGAAAGTTATTTTGAAAGCAGGAGAAGAATATCATTGCAAAATGTGAATTTAGTATTTCAGCTGTAGAGAGGGACATTGCTGCTGGGTAGGGTCCTCAGGTGGGAGGGATTAGGGTAGCACTACCAGGTGTCTAGGATCAGCCCAGTGGGAAGAGTGGAGTTTATTTAACCCATGCTAAACAGTTAACCCTTGTATTTAAAAAAGGCTGTCTTTGGTCTCTGATGTTTTGGTGAAATAGTCTCCAGACCTAGAAAGGGAAAACCAAGAGTCAGGTAAGTATAGCAAACTGAGGTTGCATCAAATGAATAATTTAGCACAACTATTTATTTCAAACAGGCTTTTAGTTCAGTTAAGGGAGAAGGGAAATACGCTAAGATCAGCATAGGTCAACCTAGTCCCTATTTACTCAAAACCTGTGTGAAAAATAAACTAAAGTGCTCTGTTGCTGGACTCTGCAAACTATTTAAACATTGTTTGCCACTTTTAGGCAATAACCAGTTTTTCGTCTATATGACGAAAAGAGATCTTCTATGATTGTCATTTATCCGACACAGGTGCAGATGGGGATGGTTGTTTTGACTGCTAAGGTTCTCCCCAAGAGCTCTGCAGAGGTCAGTGTCCCAGTGTACCATAGGCCTAACTGAGTTGATGCTGTATAACTCACAAGCAGTGACTTGTAACTGGAATTATTATTCTTGATTTTGTTCATACAATGGGTGCTCTTGAAAAAAAATGTACACTGCTTTACCTTACTAAGCCATTTTATATTACAGCATAATCATCATCATTGCAGACTGGAGTAGTCAAAACAAAAGCTTTTATTGTAACCTATAGGAAAGTATTTGTACATCTTATCTAATTTCAATATTGATGCTCAAACCCATTGATGTATGAAACCCATTGATGTATGAAACCCATTAACATCTTACAAGTTATTTAAAAGTCATTCATGCAGTTTAGGCTATAAGGTTATATTTTAATTTCTACAGTGTTACCTAGAACTTTTCCTAGTTCAAGTGGATGATAGCAAAGTGAATATAGTAAAAGTAATGTAGTATAGATAAAGCCCACTGAGAGCAGACAGTAACAAATGCTTCATTGTATGTTTGTTGATGTCGACCTTAGAGGGCTCAGAGCACAGTATGGAGGCAAGTCAGTCTAAAGGCTGATTAGGGGAAGCTTTTGGCAAGATTTCTGTTTTCTGTCCTAGGTTCTCCTGTAAGGCGCTGTCTGCAGGTCAATTGGGGGAGACAACTATTACAACCATTTATTTGCTTTCTTACATATTATGTAAAGTATTGATAGAGCATGTTTGCAACATTTTCCAGTAATTGCAAACTAATTAAGTGGCAAGTGACACTAGTAAGTGGGTACTGTTTAAATGGTGAGCTTTAAACTATGTAAATGCAAATAGGCCCACATTGGCTTGGAAAGGGCCACCCTTTGATGTTGAATGCCATGCTAGGGACCCTGGCTTGATTCCTTGGGACCCTGGAAAAATTACTTCTGGTGTCTCTGCACACTAAGAATGCCTATAATGCCTGCATTGGTTGCTATGAAGTGCTATATAAATAAGTCCCTTTAACTTCCTATATGTTTTCCTTTGTTCCTGGTTGCATTCTAAGAAGGACCAGCTGATTCTTGCTCATTTACAAAGCAATACATTATCTCCACAAATCCAATATAAAGCAGAAAGAGCATTTTGTGTCTATAAACCCTTAATCCCATTCCTTGGGTTCTTAAGATTATTATATAAATGTTTGGTTGTTAATTTTCATGGCATTAAAATCCTATAAATCTGGGGCCTGGATATAATATACAATGAACAAAAGCAACAGTACATGATCATTTAGGTCAAATGATAATAATCCTGTATTAGTGCATATTTTAAAATTAAGACTAGATGAAAGGGTTATTGGTTGGAAAAGTTTATACATGTATTTTTTCAGTTTTTTTATGTTTAGCCTTTACATGTACACTTTTTTATATCTAAATTGAGGACACAGCCACTTTCAGCCACAAATATATCTAGCATAATAAGTCACTTTTGAATTATCTTGTTAGTGACTACTTGTAAGGGCTGTGGCACACGGGGAGATACCTCCCGTGTCGCGGGCAACTAATCTCCCCAAAATGCCATTCCACCGGTGAGAATGTAAATCGCTGGTGGGATGGCATACGCAGCGCATCGCGGAAGTCTCCTCTCAAGGCAACTTACGCGATTTTGGGGAAATCGCAGCCCTGTGTATGCCACCCCACCAATGATTTACATTTTCGCTGGTGGGATGGCATTTCGGGGGGAGATTAGTCGCCCGCGACACGGGAGATTTGTCGCGGGCAACTAATTTCCCTGTGTGCCACAGCCCTAAAGGCTGCTAGGAGCAGATTATTGGGTCTACTGGGGAAGCCCCCCCCGCCCCCCCCCCCGCTCCCCAGCGCTTACCTTCTGAGCGCAGGAGCGGGTCCGGGGGCGGTGAGATCGCACTTTGAAAACCGGAAATTCGGCTCTTACAGTTACCAGGAGCGGCTTTTTGCCGCCCCTGGTAACTGGGGCGCTTCTGCCGCCTGAGGCGAGTTTCTCAACTCGCCTAATGGCAGAAGCGCCCCTGTTTAGGAGGTTAATGAAACCACAAATATATACATTTCCACTAAAACCATAAAAACAAAATATGGAATGAAAACAACATTTTTTTGTGGTTTTTATGAATCTTTGTGATTTCAAAGGAAAAAAAAACTTCTAAAACCAGGAATTAAATAAACATAGTTACAATTTGCCTAGGACATCTTCCATTGACATATTTGAATGCCAAAAAACACGAATTGTGAAAAAAAACCCACAAATGATCTGACTGGTTGCTGTGGGCAGCATCACTTGTGGTGTTGGCTTACACACTATAATAAATATGCCCCTTTGTGTCAAACAGGATTAATAAGTAAATAAGAATAGGGCATATGCTGTGCCCTTGCTGTAAGAGCATCATGATTAATCTTGAAAGATGGCATTCTATGGTGGTGGCATTTGTTAGTGGTGGCTGAACTTTGGAGGTATGGTATATATATTTGAGATAAATTATGTTAAACAATATAAGTATAATACTATGCTCTGTACAGTGCATTCAATTCAAACTAGCACTACTAAGCAACATGGCTGATTGTTGGGCCATTGGCACACTGTTTGTTTACCACTCTCTTTATATGAAAGATTGTTGTGATTCCCTTAATATGCTTGCAGGCACTTGTCGTTATGATTTATGGGAATTACCCGCTGCCTTCAGAAACCACATATGCAGGGATATGCTGATATATATGCAGCCTTGCATTAAGCAATTTTACTCTTTTATTGATTTGGATTAACCTTACTGAAATAAACAGTACACTTTCTAATGCAATTATTTTTTGAACTGGCCTCAGGTTGGATTGGTTGGGCCAGAGGTGAAAGTTTTAAAAGGTGTCAGCAGGAAAACAGAAACTATGTCTTTCATCAAGAATATTATTGCTCTCACAGCCCTGCCTTCAGCCAGGAGCTGCTAGATGAAGCCGGACTACATTCCTTAGAATTTCCTTTCCTGAAGCACTTACTTCCTCTGGCTGCAGACTGAAATCAGGCAGAAAACAGTCAGTTTAGCTGAAGCCAGAAGCTAAAAACAAAAATAGCATTATTGTTTTGGTCTCCCCAACAAAAATATCATTCTATACATTCAAACAGGCCTATGTGAAGCCAGATCTTAAAAAAAGGCTATATACCAGCATGTGACTACCATTATCCAGAAAGTTCTGAAAGGCCATTACTCATAGGGGCTGATTTACTAAGGGGCTGATTTACTAAGACACGAATTCGAATCCGAATTGGAAAAATTCCGATTGGAAAACGAACATTTTGCGACTTTTTCGTATTTTTTGCGATTTTTTCGGCGCCTTTACGACTTTTCGGAAATTGACGCGACTTTTTCGTTACGATTTGCGCGAAAAAACGCGAGTTTTTCGTAGCCATTACGATTCGCTCGTATCTTGTCGCGACACCCTGCAGCTCCAACCTGGCCCAAGAAAAGTCATCATACTGAAGCTTGAATGAATCCGAACGCTACGAGAAAATCGCAACATTTTGTGCAACTTTCGGAATGGCTACGAAAAAGGCGCGACTTTTCGCGCAAGTTTTAACGCTATGAAAAAATCGCCAGATTTTGTGCAACATTCGGAATGGCAACGAAAAAGTTGCGATAATTTTCCGAAAAATCGCCAAATACCGATCATTATGAAAAAAACGCAATTGGACGCATTCGGCCCGTTCGTGGGTAAGTAAATGTGCCCCATAGACTCCATTTTAATCAAATAATTCACATTTTTAAAAATGATTTCCTTTTTCTCTGTAATAATAAAACAGTACCTTGTACTTGATCCCAACTAAGATATAAGTAATTTTTTTAGCAAACTTAAGGTACGAGATCCAAATTACAGAAAGACTCCTTATCTGGAAAACCCCAGGCCCAAAGCATTCTGGATAATGGGTCCCATACCTGTATTACTAACTTTCTTACCCCCCATAATCTGCTATACCCTATGCAATCTAATTTTCTACTTGCACATTCTGCCATACAGCTTTATGTTAAGTTGCAAATGATCTCCAGATCATTTGGACAGAGGCCAAAGGACACCTCTTTTTTCTTCCTCCTAGACGTGTCCCCTGTGTATGAGACATTTCATTGTAATGCAAAGCCACCAGTAAAACTGGATCTTGGTTCTATCCTTACCTTTTTAAAGTTCTTTGTTTAGCTTAGCATAGGGGTTCCTCAAGGGTCTAATCCTGTTCCTTTGGAAGACCTCTTCTCTTCTTTTGTCTGTAGGTATTATTGTGATTCATGATGATGTCAAGATATATTTAGACACCCTTCCACTAAACCATGACCCAGATCCCCAACTGCCACCCAGCTAGGTCCGCATGAATGAATAAATGCCATCTCAAATTAAGCCTAACAAAAACCAAACTGATCTTCTTTCCACCCAAAGATTAATTCTGCTCTCCAATATTAAAAACTTTTACAAAAATCTTTATTATAACATGATTTAAAACATAGAAACTCCACGGTCCTTTGTAATAGGCAGTAATCCCTTCCTTATTTACTTACTCACACTAAGCCAACATATTCCAGTGCTGCGGAATATGTTGGCGCTTTATAAATAAATGTTAATAATAATAAAATAATAAAATATTTGTGAACTGATTTTTTTAATGATCAATCATTCGCTTCCTAAAACCATACGTGAGTTCCTAAACTCATGCATAGTTTCTGCATCCGAATATCTCACCATGCTACTGGTGATTGGGGCTTGATTATTTGTTCCTAAAACCACAGGTGAGTTCCTAAAGTCACAAGTGGTTTCTGCATCTGAATACCTTGGATGCAGAAACCCATCAGTAGCAAGGCCATGTACTTGAATGCAGTTTAGGAACTCACACATGGTTTTAGGAATTGAATACTTGAACCCTGAGGCTCAAACATTAATAAATCAGCCCCCAAAAATCACAAACCCTCCTAACAAAAATTTAACCAGTCAATACTTGTTACATAATTGATAACACACAATTAATTGTTTTGAATGCATAAGGGAAAAGTTTAACTGCTCATACGTATTGCAGGGTTACAAAAAAAATCCAAAATACTTTTCTGAACAATAAGCTAAAAAAATTCCCTCCTTTTATGCCTAATTTTAGGGTAGGGGATCTTCCTAGCTTATTGTTCAGGAAGAAATATTCTGGATTTCTTATGTTTGTATACATGGATACCAATTGGTACAAATAATTTTGCTATACTAAATAAAAACATACTTCTATGACTTTTTTTTTTTAAAAAAAAAGACAAGTTGTGCTTACCACTACATTTTAAACCATTAGGCAGGGGTGCAATAAGGCTGTGACCACAAAATCAATATAGACAACAACAAGAGCCCCTCTGCTATGAGCAACATCACTGGTAATATTTTACTCCACTTTTTACACAGCATGATAAATATACCCTTTAATGACAGTTTTATTAATAGGAAACAAAGATATTAGAGATTGGAAAGCTGGCATTTATTTTTCCAGAAATAGATCCTTACTTATTCTTTACTTATTTAATTTGCAAAATCTGTGTTTGGGTGCAGTTTAGGATCATGATTAAATAACCAGCTTTACAAACCTATTACACGTATAGGTGATTTTGAAACTGGTGATTTCAACTTTGAGGGTGTGGAGCATTATAATCATCCCTTGGTATGTCCAGATCCCACTAAATAGATCCATAATGAAAATGGATCAACTAATAGATGCAGATTTAGCAAAAAAGGAAAAAAAATCCATCCATCCATCCATCTATGGAGAAACTGAGGTGTCAAAAAATGTTCTGTGTTTAGAAATTGCCCCAGTGTTAAAAAGAAATAAATAAAAAGTTGTGAAAAAGTTTAATTTCCCATAGTCTTTAATGATACATTTCCCACAGTGTGAAAAACCTTCCTGAATCTGGAAAGTTGTTTAATGGCTTTATGCCAGTTTCATGCCAAGTTTCCCATTGCTAAAGAAATCTTTCATAAAGCAGGAGAAAACATTCACGCTAAATGAATATTTCCTGACAAATTGATTTTTTTCACTGGTATTAGCATGCAAAGAGGAATGATTTTTGCCCCATACCTTGATAAATCTGCCCCTTTGTGTGAATAAATGCCACATTCCTTCAAATTTGCTCAACTATACTAAGAACTCTCAGAACTGTACTCCAGAGAATACAGAAAAGCTGCAATGTAACCAACAGAAGGCAGACCCTCTCACTGCAGCTGTTCAATGAGACTATTTAAAGCACTCTAAAATCCCCTGCTTCATAATTTACACACACTGAAGAGCTTGGTGGTGTAAGGGTGTTTGCTTAAATGGATTAAAATGTAAGTAGTCATTGTACCCAGCCCAAAATACGACTTTCAAACTCTCGCATTTTATGCATATTTCCGCTACATGTGCCTGCACCTGAGAGTATTCTATTCATTCGGGTGCAGGCACAAGTAGGAGGCGTAGGGCAGAATTTTCCGTTTTTCCGCTTGCCGAAAATATCCGCCCTACGCCTCGTCTGGTATTAGCCTAAGGTGGCCATCATCAAGGTTTAGTCATCATATTTCAGTGGCTTTATATCAGACACTTTATTAATTTAGGCTAAAAGTATCTGATTGGCTGCTATGAGCGCTTTTCCGCTTGCCAAAAATATCCGCCCTACGCCTCGTCTGGCATTAGCCTTATGTCACAAAATTTTGTAGCTGGCCGAGAGTTTACTAAAACAACAGACAACATAAAAAAGAAATCTTTATCAGGTTATAAATCTATTACATGCAGAAAGGTTGTAGTTGTTAGATGGAGCACACAGGGCTGCTTATTCAGTAAAAATATCCTTTATTTGATCAATCCATTAAAAACATGTAGAAAAACAACCCCCCAGCTTAACGCGTTTCATGGCTCATGCCACTTCATCAGAAGCTACTGATGAAGCTTCTGATGAAGTGGCATGAGCCATGAAACGCGTTAAGCTGGGGGGTTGTTTTTCTACATGTTTTTAATGGATTGATCAAATAAAGGATATTTTTACTGAATAAGCAGCCCTGTGTGCTCCATCTAACAACTACAACCTTTCTGCAATTAATCACGCCTGGATCGGAGGCGTCTTTTGATGTGTATGCACGGGTTACTGCTAATATGGAACTAAGCCGGTGAGTGCTCCCTTAACTTGTACATCAATGGTATAAATCTATTACATACCTTGCTTCAAAATCGTTGACAATGCAAATTCTCCTCATTTGTAGCACTTATGTTCATACAGTAGGCAGAGTATGCTTGCAATCATATTTCTAATGTTTATCATAGTCAAAGGTCATTTTCCCACTGAAACAAGTGTACTTCTGAAATATTGACCTATCCTTGCCTATAATATAATTATATAGCTTTGAAACAATCATTCAGCCAATCTGAATCCAATCTTACTATTCATAGTCTGCACTTTAACCTATGCTGAGTTTAGTGTTTAAGGACTACAAGAGTTAGAGAGTAAATTACAAACAACCCAATTATCTGTCGACGATTTGCTGATTTTTCCTGTCCTGTAGGCTGTCCTGCCTACAGTTTGACAAACCCTGTTATAACAGATTCAATACAAAAACAACTTTGGCTGCAATTGGCTGCAATTGCATTAGTCAGGATAGTGTAGGACAGTGATCCCCAAACAGTGGTTCGTGAGCAACATGTTGTCCACTAATCCCTTGAATGTTGCTCCCAGTGGCCTCAAAGTAGGTACAGGTATGGGATCCCTTATCCTGAAACCATTATCCAGAAAGTTCTGAATAACAGAAAGGCCATCCCCCATAGATGCTCAACTTACAAAATAAGCCTATAGAGTTTATTCAATATTTAAATGATTTTTAGTAGACTTAAGTTATGGAGAGAAATTACGGAAAGATCCCTTATCCAGAAAACTTCAGGTCCCAAGCATTCTGGATAACAGGTCCCATATCTGTACCAGTTTCTGAATTTCTGGCTTGGAGGCAAGTGTTAATTGCATAAAACCCAGTGTGAAGCCAAACAGAACTTCTATAGGCTGCCAGTCTACATAGGGGCTACCAAATAGCCAATTATAGCTCTTATTTGCACCCCCAGGAACTTTTTTCAAGCTTATGTCACTCCCCAACACTTTTTCCATTTGAATGTGGCTCTCAGTATAAAAGGTTGGGGATTCTTAATGTAGGACAATATATTGTAGTAATTAACAGCTACCTAGAAGAATGGAATAACATACATACAGTACATACTGTACATACACCTGCTTATGTAGATTAACCAAAAACAGCACAATTTGTAATTAGGATACCTTTATTATAAACCATATATATCCTTTTGTTTTCTACTTGTTTTGCAGCAGAGCGACGTAGATAAATGTCTGTTTTATCCTTAACGTTGCAGCCAGGAGACTGTGATGAATAGACTTGATAAACTTTGCAGGAAATCCTTCTTCAGCAAGAGCATGTTAGATTTCTAAATAAAGGAAACTAAGGAGACAATAATGTTATTTATCAAAGTTCCATTTGCAAAAGCAGAGGCATGCAGGCATTAAGGAGAGGGCTGTGTTTTTTAAAGAGACATTATACCAACCAATTATGGATTTGGAACCTAGAGTTCCATGGTGCAAGGCAGCAGTAATAATCACTGCACAGCCATGTTGTTCTGCATGGCTTGCATGATAACACAGGTGCTTCAATGCATCATAGATTGTATTTGCTAAAATCATTGCTTGGTAGATCCAGGAAAGCTTTGCACCATTTATCACGATAACATAAGGGCTCTGTTTCAATAGGTTATTTTGCTGTGTCTTTTTCGTCCGATCAGCAAAGGCTACTGTCACTCACATAAGTAAACATACTGATGCAGAAAATAAAACAACATGTTAGAATATCCAGTGGCAGATTTGTAGGATTTGTATCTGTGCCTACCATTGCATGCAGTTGAAATGACATTGCTGCAGAATGCATGGAATCAGGTCCCAGCAGAGAATATAGTTCCAGGGCACACAATAGCTGTACGCGACTGCAGCTTTCACATAATTAAGATCTCAGAATGCAGCATTGTATTCCTAATAAAACTGTACTAATCTAGCTCTCTGACTGATATGAAGCTAGAGGTAGAAATGTGATCATTCATATTTTGGCTGTTAAAAAGGTTCCATCCCACCAGAGTGACAGTGCGGTCACCCAAGAGATTTCTTATGTTGAAAGTCTAACTGGCCCTGGGTATTGAATATAAGGTTCAGGCATGGGAGGGGACAGAGGGTTTGACAATTCTTGCTGTGCTTGCATCCTCACTTACTTCATCAATACTGCATGCAGCTGTAGGGAGCTGGCTGTGTTCTGCACTGCAAACCGAGGACAAGCAGTTTTTCTGATACCGGCTCCACTTAGCCTTTTCTAAATACTCCTAACCCCTCCTTCCTGCAGTTTCATATACTCCAAGTGGAATACAATGTTAAGAATTTTCAGATCTTTCACCATTAGTCTCAGTGAGCAGTCTGCAGGATCCCAGCACTTCTCCCTGTAACATACTTGCTCTATTCCAAGGTAAGCTGCTTTTTTTTTTTTTTTTTAATTATCATGTCATTTCATAACTGCTGTCGACTTGCCAAGTAAGAGAGAGTATCATGCAAGGAAATATGCAAACAAGGTAGTCTGTTTATTGAGCTGCACTTGTCTTAATGCAGGGCTTGGAGTCTACCAGAATGCAGGTGCCTGTAGTATCCCAAATGGTACAGCGCTGGCTATAAATGTTATATAGTTTCATGTGATATATAGCCTAGACTACATAAGGAACAGATGTTTGACCTGGCATTTCTTCATTTCTGTCTTGATACATGTGCTTCAGTTATCAGAGTGAATCAGTGAATGATTTATAACATAATAATCCTAAAGCCATCCTTCTTTCCAAATCCAATTCAGATTGTTAGCCTGTAATGAAGATAGAAAAATCTCAAATTTGGCACAGTTTAATACCCTTTTACACTAGCCAATTTCGGAGGAAAAAAATCAAGTTTGGTTGTGATCGAAAATTCTGGCTTTGCATGAATACTAATGGGGCCATGCATGTATTAATGAATGTTCCTAATACTAACTTGTATATCAATTTCAATAGTACCTATTCCTAGCACAGAAATACATACACGTGCAATAATTATGCATTCCATTATAACCTGCAAAAGTTTTGGGGTTCTTCTTTTTTATCCTAGGAGTGATCCTACATGCTGTATTTTAGAGCTGTGTATATTCAGTAAAAGGCAATTTGCTGCACATTCTAGAAGGCAAGAGTTAAGGCAAGGAGGTGCCCAAAAGGTAGATTAATAGATCACAACAACCCACCACTATCTAGAAAAAGTCCTAACAGGTCACCCTTCTGGGTCCTTTCTGGTTTTAATTGAAATGGCCTGAGAAATACAAAAATAGGATCTCTTTTTCCTAATGCAATGAACATTTTTCATGGTGCTCTAACACAAAGTAGTCCCTAATGCTATAGCTTAGCTTGATAAAGGGCCAATGTAGACCTCAAATGTTCCTATCTGGAATCTGTGCCAAATATGTGTGATAAAGGCATTTTCATTTCATGAAAAAGTTTTGGATTGTTGTCCAGAATATGAAAGGACCCTGATGCTATAAGGCAAAGCAGCTTGGATTGGCACTAAACTTACCTGTGAAATTTATACTAGTCTTTTGCATCTCTGCAATTAAAGGTTATGGGGATGTTTTCCACTTGTGCCTAAACTCCTCGAATGTGGGGGTCAACAAAATGTCTGAAGATACCTCTTCATTGATGAATCCCCAGCAGTGAGCATTTGAACCTGGTAACTGGCAGAAACTGCTTTCTGCATATTCCAGCGGTTACGTAATTCATATGTTTTATCACTAGCAATTCACACTGGAACCAATGAAAAGGTATCTACAGATGATTTATCACATGCACTGGAGTAGACAAAGAGTGGGCGCTAGAATGCCCCATGTGCCATCACCACGTTGCACATCTATAACCTAGTCCTGCAACAACTCTGGACTCCCACTATTTTCAGTGGCTCTTTAAAATGCAACTGCACCAATATAGGTAAATATTAAATGTTTCCTAAAAGTTTTCGAGACAGTGCAAGTTTAAATTCCTCCTCACATGACAGGGGTGGCCCTAACCATTTCTGCTAAGGGCGATAATCAGGACTAACCAGTTGGAAACGGGCTGAACAAGACTTCATGACCAAAATCCTGTCCTTTTAAATCTTGTTGTTGATCTTTGACCCAGCTGATCCACACATTCTTCTGACATTTTGCTGAAGAGGGGAATTTCCTCAGGTAACTGTTTGGCCTGAAAGGTAGCATGGAAGGTATTTCTCTATTAAAGCAAATCATTCCTGCACAATGGATAATGATCAGTTTATGACAGTGTCAGACTACTTGCAGCAGGTGCAAGAGAGTACAGCAACAATTAGTAATGTATACCAGAAATAAATGTGTTTTAATATATACAGTAAATATTTTCACACAATATAATAGTAATTCCTCCACTGAACAAAAATACGACACTATCTACTACACTTCCGCTGTAACGATCTCTCTGAATTGTGTAAAAATGTAGTAATTGTCTCTTATTTTTAGATTGCCCTCTCTGTATAATGTTCAAGGCCATTTTTTAACACCAATATTGCTAAATGGCATTAATGCTATCTTATGCAAAAAAAAAATATCTGAAATAAAGGCAATATTTTAAATTGGCAACAAGCCAAAGCCAAACTCTAATGAGTTTGGAAACCAGAACCTGCACCCTAGAAGCTTTTGAAATCTGCCCCATAGTGTACTATTGTGGTCAGGCACCTAGTAAAGGGGGATACATATTCTTGGCATACTATGTTGTGTCCTATGCTCTGATGCCTGTTTCAGACTTGCTTGCTCGCTGTTTTTATTCAAAGCCATTCCGTTATATTATAGTCATATTAAATAATGCCAGGGTTGCCGCCTGGCCAGTATTTTATCAACCTGACCAGTGAAAATGTTGCGTGATGCCAATTTTGTTAATAGAAAAGAAGGATAAAAATATAAGAATGCTGGTACAGATATGGGACCTGTTATCCTGAATGCTTGGGACCAGAGGTTTTCTCTATGAAGGTCTTTATGTAATTTGGATCTCCATACCTTAAGTTGACTAAAACGTCATTTAAACATTAAATAAACCCAATAGGATTGTTTAGCCTCCGCTAAATTCATCTTGTTTGGGATCATGTACAAGGTACTGTTCTATTATTACAGAGAAAAAGGAAATCATTTTGAAAAACCTAAATTATTTTATTAAAATGGAGTCTATGGAAGATGGGCTTTCCCTTATTTGGAGCCTTCTGGATAATTGGTTTCCCAGGATTAACCGTGAGTCTACCAAAAAATCCATCCCTCCTGGTGTCCCTATAGCCTTTATTTTGTCCCGAATGCTCTGTGTGCACGTACAGTAAGCATTCTGCAACGTCACGTGCATTGTGTGCACTATCTGCCTGTGTATTGGGTCCTGCAATGAGTCTAACTGACTGATATCTGGCAGAAAATCATCGACTGAGCAGGTCGATTTTTAATTGTTGATTTTTCAGTGGGCTCATTGGGACCTTGTTCCAATGGCTTGTATTCTCATCATTGTAATCCAATGATTTGGTCATTGCTAATATCACCCACTTTAGGTTGCATAATGGGCAAAAGATCCGCTTGTTTGTGACCTTGTGTATGGCCAGCTGTAATTCATAATACTCACATTGTTTTTAAAAAAAAAAAGGACTACTCAGCAACAGCACGAAAATCTCACACATAGGACATTTTGTTGCCTTTGATATATCTTGCCTACCGCAGGTGACAGACTGTCCCTTGTTTCCTTCCCACCGGCTAAAGTGCAAATTGCCACTGAGGAAAAAAATTTGGCATGGCTAGTTTCCTCAAGGAGCAAATCTGGACTACTTTGCAAAGACGAATCGACACATAAGTTTTCCTTCTGGCGATTAACATAGTAGCTGTGGGAAAGCATTTGAAGGAGATTAATAGCCCATGGTAGAGGAGGTTAATCGCGGGCAACTAATCTCCTCATGTGTCATTGCCCTTTCTAATATATTATTGGATAAAACAGAAAGTCCCATCTGTAGATAATATTATGATATATTTGAAAAACCTTTGTCTCCCAGAGGCGATAAGATCCAGATAAGATGCAGATCTGGGATACAAAAAAAAAACCCAAACCATTGGACATTGTATCTCGAAACACTTGATAATAAGGAAAGTCAGTTAATACATCATTTTTTTGGATAATACAAGTGACACAGTTAATAATTCAGTTTCTTGAGAGAATGATCATTAGTGATATGTTCAATTTTTCATTGACTCTTTGTTCCTGCCTTATGCAAAGAGAAATAGTTTTTTGCTGTTCTAGATAATTAGATCTTTAAGACTTGTATTCTTATCTTAGATATTTTATGATTCCAGTATCTTATTTGCTTTTATTACCTGTTGGGTATAGATAAGCCATAGGGGCACATTCATTAATGTACGACAGGTCCGATTACAAAAAAATCATATTTTTTCTAAAGTCTACAACTTTTGCATATTTCCTGCGATGTTTTCGTTAATTTGCGCAACTTTTTTATACTTTGTAACAATTTGCGCAACAATTTGTGCGACAAAATCGTATTTTTCGCAACGAGTACAAAAGTTTAGGATTCATTCAAGCTTCGGAAGGCTTCCAAAATCGGGTTTTCCAGCCGTTTACGATCGTTCGGATACGAAATTTCACAAACGATCGTTTCAATACGAAAATTTCGGAATTTTTGGATCGTAAGTACGAAATCTTCTTATTGAAACGAACGGAATTTTCGTGACTTTTGCTATCTTCAGAAATTTCGGATTTCATGATTCGGATTCGTACTTTAATGAATGTGCCCCTTAGTGTACTTTAATGCAACCTCACTGGAGGAAAAGACCAAAGGGTTGGTGGCAACTTCCCTAGACCAATCACTACTTTTTTGCTTTAATATTAATGACTACATATGCCTCTTCTTGAATTTGCTTCAATCCACCTTTTAAGAAGACTTGCACATCACTCATTAACATTTCTTTTGCTGTGCCATTAAACATTTTAATTATACAATACGTTCAAATGAGTTTGTACATACAGCTGAACCTGTTGATTGTCAAGTTTTCTTATATGAATCACAAATTATTATCCTTGGGGCGATTAGTCAGCACCATTTTTAAAAAAAAACTAGTCCCATCAACTAATTGCTGCATTGCTACCTCTATTCTCAAAAATGCAAGTCACCACATGCAAAGGTACCACACATGTACAAGTTGTGGCTACTTAAGCATTGGCGATTAGTCTTCGCAACTAGATTTTTAAAATCGTGGCGACTAATCACTCTGTCTGTCTTCACCCTAAGAGTTCTTCTATGCCTTCAATCTTATGCGAACACAGCAGCAAATGAAACACCAGATCAATCCATCCAGTCTCCAGAACAACATCACATATACAGCGTGATAAATGTAAATTTTATATTACTGTTCTATGAATTTAACAGAAGAGTAAGTGGAAGATTGGTGTAGGGATATAGTGATAGCCTATATTTACATAGTGTTATTCAAGTGTCAAACTTGCTTTCACATTGTGAATAAAAAAGAACCACCTGCAAAGGAACCATGTGTGTAGTTAGTGTCCGATTATTGGTCCATGTTTCTAAGTAGAACGAATATTAAATTACGGAATTAAATGAGTATTTCATTTATATTTTTGTTTGAACTTATTGAATAGAGCAGGGTTTTAGGAGCCATTATTAAGTGCTTTAATGCTGTAGTTGTCAGTATAGCTAGTATTAGGCAATGCATATGTAGCTGTATAGTCTTGCTTGGGAACTGACTCTTTATTTTCATAGTCTTTTGACCTTAGACCATTTAGTTGTATACTATAATATTTTTAAAATATTTGTGAAGTTGGTACAGATGGGATTTCTTTTTTCTCCTTTACTGGATGTTACTAAAGGTGTCCATACACCTTAAAATTACAAACTTTCCTGCGACCAATGGTACCCTCCACTGACATTCAGGGCTGAATCCTCAGATATGGAGGTAGATGACTGACATCTGACATCCAAAGCTTTTGCTTTTGTCATCTCATTAATCCGCCATATGCGCACCGAATATCATAAGAAACCTTAAGAACATGATATATATCTGATGTGCTACTGCCAAAAATGTATTATTGAGAATATAACATATTTAGCGTAAAACCCATATAACACATTCAATGTATGGTCTCCACCTGAAGGTGCAAGTATGTGGGTTCACCAAATTAAAGGAGAAGGAAAGTCAAAATCTATTAAGCACACTATTAAATAGTACTACTATTGCTGTGTAAAAACGCTATATTCCTGGCTTGCCTAATGAAAGATTTACAGAGATACACATACTAGAACTTACATGCTTGTTTCAGTGAATGGCGCTGCCATCTTGCCCAGCGTGTCTGTTATGGCCTTTTAAGGTCATCCATCTGTTCTTCTGCTTTTCCTGTTGTTGTCAACGCAACGCTGGGGGTGGGCAGGTGCGATCTTCGTCTTGTCTCGTTTCATTTCCTTGTATCTTGCTGCATAGCTCGTGTCCTTAACCACAAGTGGAAGCTGCAACTTAAGCAAAAATAGATCAAAGGCAGGGGCATGAAGGGGATTTTGGTGTTTGCACACACAATATTGAACTTTATCACTAGTGACATTTATGAGACATTAGATAGATATGAAATATGTTTAACAGGGCTGAAAAGCACAAGCCAGCTCCCCGCTCCTGTCACAAAGATTCTGCAGCTCCACAAACCCCCCTGCTCCTCCCCCAAACCCCCCCAAGCTCCACAAACCCCCCCACTCCTGCCACAAACCCCCCCACTCCTGCCACAAACCCCCCCACTCCTGCCACAAACCCCCCCAAGCTCCACAACCCCCCCCCCGGTCCTGCCACAAACCCCCCCCCCCGCCGCTTCCCCCACCTGCATGTCACAGAGTTCGGCGACGCTGCGTCGCCATGGCAACCGGACGCTCTGCTGTGTGCGCATGCGCCGCCTGCATTTACAAGTCGCCAAGTCTTGAAGGAGCAATGCATTATAGGAATCTTCTCTACCCAGCTCAGCCGTTTTTTTTTCTGTTTGGCTTCTGATCTTCTGAACAGGTGAAATATGGGGAGACTTAAGGGCACTATTGAGACAACTGAAGGTATGCCTGCAGCTTGAGATTAACTCTTTATTAGCCTTTCCTTCTCCTTTAAGTTGTCCCTTTGCATTTAATTGACTTTATTTATCCCTTTTATTATACATCATCACTATGATACTAAATATGGGGGCTGGGGAAAAGAATTAAATATACCTGTACTTAAATGGTTTCAGAATGGTTTTACTGGCACTGGGACTACAAGTTATATTCATGGCTGCACTTGCTCATGGGCTGGACTCATATTGCGGCATAGGGTGTAAGTATAGCTGATCTTTGCCTTTATATAAATGTAGGGACCCACAGGGTTAAATTCCCTACTGGTTTGGGAAAACCTCTATTAGGGCTTCCCCTCTGTTTTCTGTAAGGAAGTTCTGGTACCTGTAACTTGAATACTTGGGGGACGTGTTGCCTTTTGGTCTAGGTGGATGGTGTGATAGCTTCATATATTATGTAGGAACAGGGTGGATGATGCTGGGGTTCCTGGTTAGGCATTGGAAGAAGTTAGTTAACTGAATTGAGCCATGGGAGAAAAAAATTCCAGTGTGGCAGTCAATTTGTTTGTGTGTGTGTACCTCCCAACAGTTGTACATAAAAATTTGGAAAACTAAAGCCATGCTTTTTGCCATTTATTTGATACCACTTTTGCATCATAGACAATAAACATTTTACATAGCTTTGTAAATACGAACCTACTTTGCTAAGACCAATGGTGAGGGGCTGTTTTTAAGCTTTTGACGCAATCTGTGGCATCAATATCCTAAAAGAAAATAATGAATAGTTTTCTTACATTTTTAGTTGCATCTTCTAATTTGGACAAAAGTCACCAATAGGAAACATTAACAGGAGTATTAATCAGGGCTGATTGTGTGTATGTTCGTGATATGTGTTGGGGGATATGCTGGTTCTTCATATACGCTCAGCATAAACATTGAAATTGCATAGTATTTCTGACAATGTCTATTTATAGCAATTGCATGAATTATTGAGCGGAATTCTCACATGAACTTCTTCCATTCATTAGTATTTTTACACATGATCATGAATACAAATCTACTGAATGCTGCAATCCGCAATATGGATTTACCTACCCACTACTCCCTGGTGCTCATGTATCAGGTCATCCCAGCTTTGATAATAGCTTTACTTGATCTTCAGTGCAATGGCAGAATACTTTGCCTGCATGCAGATTGTTAACCCCTGGCATTCTGTGTCACCATCTGTAGCAGCAAAATGTACAAGACTAACTGTGCTCTGTAGTGTACCATTTGGTATATGGCCACTGTGCTGAAATAGAGGTCATTTTGGGCCCACAACATACCAAATCACAGGGAAGCTGAGTGCCTCATACAATGTAGTTGGTTGGCTTTATCACAGCCCCCTCTAACACTAGGGATATCACGGTAGTGCCGGATCTCGATCTGCTTCATGCTTTTTGGTATTCTATTCTCATATGAAAGTCTGCCCATTTCCACCAGTCTGCAACTGACCTGCATAGAAAACAGCATATTTATATATTTTTTTAATTATTATTCCTATGTTTGATCCTCAATCATTGGGTCAGTACTAATCTCACCTTAGTGGAAATATTTCAGCTGTTTATAAGAACGAAGCAAACCTTTGGTTCATAACCATTTCCACCAAGAATGTTGAGAACTATTAGCGGCGGCGTTGCTATGGAAAATCTAAGAGGATTAACATGCAAAAACAATGTACTTATTAAAATGGATATTTACAAACATGGCCAGTTATATAAAATACTCCTGAACTTGCAGGAATAAGGAAAGGATTATATTTTAATTGTTCTGAACTGCAGGCCAACTGCACTGGAGGCTTATGTACTATCCACATAGTACATAAGCCCTGGGAAAGGGGGTGACGTGTAACCTACTTTAACAATGCATGTTGATTTCCTAGTTTCTTGCCATTGTATTTCTGCAGACAGAGAATGTTCTCTCTTGCCCATCATTTCTAACATTAACATTTCCTTCATTTGTTGCTACACAATTTTTGGCTATTGTTTAACAATGCTCAGTACTTGCTTATCTATGTTGGAGTTTTGTAATAAAATATGTTGGAGTTTTGCATAAAAGCTGCAGACCCTTTTGGTTTCTCTAATATTGGTACAAACTAGTAATGGCAAGGATAGAGATTAATATCAGCAACCATGGGCATTTTATTGTCTTACTAGTCCCATTTGTGAGTGCTCTACAAACTTTTCAACTGTCTACAGTCCTTAAGTGTAAAGGTGGCTATAGACCTTAAGATGTCGAGGTTGCCAAACAAGCATATGTTCTCCCTAGGGCCAAGGATCGAATTACAACAACGGGCATAGGAGTCGCTGAACCGAGGAACACATTGGCTCATTGATGCGGCCCTTGGTCCGATGGCTCCTATGCCCATAGTAATTCCATCTGATGGGAAAATGAAACCTGCCTTATTGACACCTGGACGATTTTTGGGCAGATATCTATCAAGGAGGCATATCGGGGACCCCATGGCCACCTTGAGGGATGGTGCAAACTTTAACAACAACATATCTCTCCAGTATCTTTTAAATGTTTCTTTAAAATGTTATATTTGCACATTTGTTTAAAAGAGCATTGCAGAGACTGCTGTGTTAGAGCTACATATGAAGACCCATTACATAATGCACCACAGTGGTTTATCGCAGTGGTTTATTGCTGTTTTTTTACAAAAGAAAATGTAGTACAGTGTATAAAGAATGAAGTATGGCCTTTAATATCACATATATGAGCTCTTTGCTTAGAACTGGTGGACTTCTTGGAACCTGGGAATAAGGACATGCCAATGTGCAAATGAA
This sequence comes from Xenopus tropicalis, assembly GCF_000004195.4. Classification (NCBI taxonomy): domain Eukaryota; kingdom Metazoa; phylum Chordata; class Amphibia; order Anura; family Pipidae; genus Xenopus; species Xenopus tropicalis. The sequence goes on from NC_030677.2 coordinate 166,732,010, forward strand.
AACATGACTTAAAATCTTTAAAATCCACACAGAATACTAATAGCAAAAATCAATGATCTTTTACGCTCCCTATGCTTTGACATAATTATTGAAAGGATCCTAAGTGCTCAGTACGCATTCTGATAGTTCCAGTTAAACATGTTTTTCCATTTAATTATGATATGTACGTTGTGGCCTATATCATCAGTCAGTGGCACATTTACTCACATACTGACAGACTCCCATTAATCTCCAAACAACCAAACATCAATAACACTATCTTGAAAATTAATCACAAATATAGATCAGGTTTTTTTTTAATATCTGGACTCCTCTACCTGGTGGTGAGTCTATCTAGATTACAAAAGTGAAAACATTACTGCTAACAATCTGTGAGCTTCTATAAAGTTAAAAGAACAAACCAAATCTTGTACACAGTGCTAACAGTCACAATCACAGATTGTACATAAGGTTACCACACTAAGGGGCCTATTTATCAAAGAGTGAAATTAGAGCTTGCCACAGTGAAGTTTCTCCACTCTGTTTGTTTCTATGGGATTTTTAAAGACCAATTTATCATTGGGTGAAAGTGAAAATTCACCCTTTAGTAGACACACCTCTGAAAACCCCCATAGAAATGACTAGAGAGTGGCAAAATTTCACTGTGGCAAGCTCAATGCTCTAAGCTCAATGCTCAAATGCCCCTTAGGTATTACATACCTTCCGCTTTGTGCCTGTATGTTACCCAACCACTTAGATTGTAAGCTCTACGGGGCAGGGACCTCCTTCCTACTGTGTCTCATACCACATGGCACTTATATATATATATATATGTATTTATTGTATTTATTTATTATATCACTTGTCCTCCCTGTGTGTAATTTTGTATTCTGTAAGACTGTACAGCGCTGCGTACCCTTGTGGCGCTTTATAAATAAAGTTATACATACATACATACATACATACATATTAGGTAAGGCAGCAACATACAAGCAATACAGTAGATTGTTTAAGTTAAGTACTAGGTAGTAATTGAGGGGTTTATTTCATTTTGATAAATCTTATAAATATGATAGAAATTAAATATTGAGCTGTGGTCTCTTGTATATAGGTGCCCATTTTAAAATTTCTGGCTTGAAGGCAAGTTTTGGAAGCACAGAGACATGGTTCTACTCCAAGCAGAGCCTCCTACAGGGTAGCAGTCTATATTGGACATCAAATAGCCAATCACAGCCCTTATTTGGCATCCCCAATGAACTTTTTCCTGCATATGAGGCTCACCATCTCTTTTTGTATCTGTTTGTGGCTTACGAGTGAAAAACTTTGGGGATTCCTGGTATAAAGAATGAAGTATGGCCTTTAATATTACGTTCATGAGCTCTTTGCTTAGAACTGGATGCCTTCATGGCACCTGAGAATAAGGACATGCCAATGTCAAAGATCAAAACATGAATTAAAATATTTAAAATACACACAGAATACTAATAGCAAAAATCAATAATCTTTTAAGCTTCCTGTGCTTTGACATAATTGACATAATTGAAATGATTTGTTGTGTAATTGTTATCTCTTTGATAGGTACAGAGGATGGCTTTAAAAATCATGCTTTGGCCATTTCAACACAACAGCCACCTGAATCATTATAATGTTGTATTGATTTATGCTTTTATGCACTGCTGGGTAATCTAATTCTAATCATGTATTAATTGGTCGCTTGCCAGCACTTATTGTGAGTTCTGTCTATATAGGGTATAAAGACTGCTTGCGCAATGACAACAGTGGCTGTCTCTCTCATGTGGATGTCTCAGATTTCCTGCAATCAATATGATCTCTTATAGTCTCTGCTCAATTAAAATATGGCTTAGCATCCCCCGCGAGATCCATGTGTGGGGGAACTTTGGTTGTTCTGGATTTCCTAGTTTCATGCGTTTAACTCACCATGGGAGGATGCTTCTCCAAGCCCAAACCAGGTGAGTTACTGAAATTGCTAGAGCCACAAATGCTGCATCTCACTGCTATACATAATGAACAAGGTCAAACTTGCAAACTCTGCAGTGACTGCTGGAAGGAATTTTAATTCCAGGCTCTTGCAGAGAGGATTAAAAAGTGTTCTGAGTTACAATTAATCCTGGAAAAATTATGCTTTGCCTTCTTTCATGTACAGTACATTCTGCTGCAAAGGACGCAGAAGCCCCTATAATGAGCTTTGACAGATATATTCTGTACTGGGCAAGGCCATGTAATAAAAATAATTGAAAATCCTATCACTCTTGGTTGCACATGACTAGTAGGTATTTCTAGATCCGCTTTGTTTTGTCAGCTGAGTCAAAGCAATGAGTGTACTAAAAATCATTATAATTGGATAATTCCTAAGAACTTTTTATGCTACGTGGCAGTTTCATGTCAAAAGGACTTGTAAAATGTAATTTTTGTAAAGACATTCAATAATTGATTTTTCACGGGTTAATCTTTTAAGGCTCTTTTTTTACAACCCTTAAGCCATAATGTTTCAGTTCTGCTACTATATTAAAGTGTTTAACCATTTTAATTGGGTTTATGACTCAAGTATGTGTTTCACTCTAGCCCAGTCAGATTAAAATTGTATTACTCTAATGGTATTTCTAAGGGTAAGAAAAGAAAAACTTATATACACATATAAAAAGGTATATAAATATTAATAAAACACACACACACACACACACACATATACTGTATATAAGTTGAACACTGGTTATTTTTCTGAACCAACAAAATAGTGGCTGGCTTCACATGAGATGACTATTGTTTAAAAGAGAACTAAAGCCTAGAAATGAATATGGCTAGAAAAAAAAATATTATACATACTGAACTGATTGCACCATCCTAAAGGTTCAGCATTTCTATAGCAGCAATGATCCAGGCCTTCAAAGCTGCCACAGGAGCTCCCCATCTTGGATTTTGTTAGAAGTGTCAGTGACACTGCAGATGCTCAGTAAACTCTGGGCAGCTGTTGGAAGGCTAAGCTTAGGGGCCGTCGCAAATTATGACGCAGAAAATAAAGTTCATATAAGCTGATGTTACAGCTAATTGCACTGGTTTCAGGGATGCCAAGTACAGGTATGGGATCCCTTATCCGGAAACCCGATATCCAGAAAGCTCCGAATTACAGAAAGCCTGTCTCCCATAGACTCCATTTTAATCAAATAATTCAGATTTTTAAAAATGATTTCCTTTTTCTCTGTAAAAATAAAACAGTACCTTGTACTTGATCCCAACTAAGATATAATTAATCCTTACTGGATGTAAAATAGTCCTATTGGGTGAAATTAATGTTTTATTGATTTCTTAGTAGACTTAAGATATGAAGATCCAAATTACGGAAAGACCCCTTATCCGGAATACCCTTGGTCCCGAGCATTCTGGATAATGGGTCCTATACCTGTACTAATAATCTGTATTATTTGCTAATCAGCCATATATTGTGACATTTATATTCTATAAGATCAGTAAGTGACAGCAGCACAGAGTATGTGCAGTGAATCAGCAGAAAAGAAGATGGGGGGCTACTAGGGCATCTTTGGAGGCACAGATCCTCCCTGCTAAAGTGCCTTGGTTGCCTTGGGCTGGTACAGAAGCATAATGTACATATTTGTAACCTATTCTTTAGTTAGGCTTTAGTTCTCCTTTAGTGAATTCTGTATAAAAAATCTCCTCTATGATTCTAGATCTTATTGTTTTATTTCTCGGTCAATTATTAACTGTGTTCTGGGCTCCAGTAGCCTTTGTTTCACCTGTACCACAAAGAAGCCAGGACTGGCAATCTGTGCATTCTAGAAAATGCCAGAGGGGCTGCTGTAAGATGCCATAGACAGTCACTATTTATTGGCTGGTGGAGGCTGTTTGGGCTTCTGTGTACTTTAAATGCCAGGGCCTATTTTGAATGCCAGTCCAGGCCTGACTATAAACCTAGTGAGGTGTTTTTTAGGGTAGGTTGTCATTTTCTAATGACTAGACCCAGATCATATTTAGCACTGGTCTCCTCCTATACTGATACTTAGAGACAGGCCTGAACTGGGATTCAAAAAATGCCCTGGCATTTCCAGTACACAGAGGCCCAAATTGCCCCCACCAGCCCAATAAATAGTGACTGTCTATGGCATCTTACAGCAGCCCCTCTGGCATTTGCCAGAACCCACAGATTGCCAGTCCTGCCCTGCTAAGAGACAGTCATTTGGCAATGTATATCAGTGTAACCGCCTCTGGACATGTTTCATTAATGGTGCAGTCACTTTACCCCTGTGTCTAGGGCAAATGCCATATTGACATTGACTTCCAGTTCCCATTTTTTACAAATGGTTAATCCTGGAGACATCTCTTGGCACGGCCACTATCCACTATTCTAATAAAACCCTTACAAAACAAATAGCTTTAATATATTTATATTTGCCAAAGTTTGACGCTAATGGGTAAAACTTTGTCTAAGAGTAAGCACATCCTTGTATTTAGAAATAAGTTACATTATTATTTACATTATTAGTCATTAATATAAACGTGTTCTTTTGATATCAGAGCTGCAGACTTGAGAATGCCATTGCCCATTACCAGTCTGGAGGGGATATTTATAAGTAAAACATTTGACACAAAAAAGCAAAGATTTTGTATATATAATATTCATGTGTAATTAACACCATACATCATGATCACAGTATCCTTTAAGCTCATTGAGGTTTGTATTTTCTTAAACATGAAAGTCACATGGAACAGGTGCTGTAACTGTTATTTCAGACCCTCAGCCCTGGTGTAGCCAAGCCAATAAGACAAATTAAGGGGACATTTGTAATGTGATCATCAGTACAAAAAGGGACATTTTAAAGCACAATTTTCAAGGTTCTTTTAGAACCAGAACTCTTCAACCCACAATTCATATGCCAAAAATAATTGTACCATGGTGCTACAATGCTGGTGTTGTGAATTTTTTCCACACCTCTTTATACTGTATATGCCCCTGCTTTCTTTATGGCTGCTAGTCTGTTCTACCTTGTGTGTAGGTTTTCACTTTTCAAAGATGTTCAGGCCAAGTTTGAATGAACCATGTCTTTTTTTCAGTTGAGGTAAAAGTTGAGGTTGTTCTGCCTGAGAAAGAAAGAGAAAAAGAAGAGATGTCTCCAAATGGAAAAGCCAGTCCTCTTGCCTACAAAGCAAATGGAACTACTCGGCTATATCATCACGAGGAGAGACCAATAGTCCTTAATCCCTACACAAATCCTAAGGATGTGGTAGAAGCCTCAGTGTGTCACGTGAAGGACCTAGAAAATGGACAGTATGTACTTACATAAATAACATATAGAATTAGACAAATAACATTTTAATAAATAATTTAGGGTGTGATTTTTTGAAGCTCTGGAGGCATTTCCCAAGGGTTACCAAGTTTGCTTTTTATCATGCTCCTCCTACTATTACTCAGATGATTAAATGCTTATTTTTGCAATGGTCACTTGTGCACTTGTTTTCTCGTCAAGAGTCTTTCTGTAATTTTGATCTCCATTCTTTTTTGGGGTCATATACTTGGTTTAGCTTGGTTTATTTTTCACAGTTTGTCTTTATTTCAGCGTCTGTTTTTTTGTTCGTGCTTTTTCAATTTGGACCTTTTGATAAATGACTGAGATTCATGGAAATGAGTTTAGTCGTGGTTTCAAAAAAATCTAAAACTGTGAAAATCCGAATGATAATAAATACTCCCTAAGGGCTCTGGCACACGGGGATATTAGTTGCCCGCGACAAAACTCCCTGTTCGCGGGCGACTAATCTCCCCAAGTTGCCATGACCCGCCATCCCACCGGCGAACATGTAAGTCGCCGGCGGGATGGCACATGCGACGGCGCAATTTCCCGAAATCGCAGAAAAAGCCTTGCGAGTCTTACATGTTACACTTACATGTTCGCCGGTGGGATGGCGGGTCATGGCAACTCGGGGAGATTAGTCGCCCGCGAACAGGGAGTTTTGTCGCGGGCGACTAATCTCCCCGTGTGCCAGAGCCCTAAATGTACAACAAAATAATTTCAACAATAAATTAACCAGTTAGTATTGTTTGGCCACCAGCAAGGATTCATTATATTTAAATTGTGATCAAATACCAGATACTGTTTTATTATCAGAAAGAAAAAGGACATAATTTTTAAAAATTATAATTATTTGATTAAAATTGTGTCTGTGGGAGATGGCCTCCCAGTAATTCAGAGCATACTTAGTCCTCAGTAATAAGAAAACCACCGTTCTGCGTTATCAGTAACTTGCCCAATTCAGTTGAATCTGAATCTTCCGCCTAATAAAATTTTTGATCAAATTTAAAAAGATTTAAAATAAGTTCCAAGAGTATCATTTTGTCACGATCTCCCTGTGGAGACGCTGTGGAGTACCAGGAAGGTGGGAGCCTGAAGACTGGGTAACCCGGAGTGTAACCATAAGTCACAAAACTGGTGTCGGAGGCCATGTTGAAAGTGAAGAACTTTAATGAACTTAGTGATGTAACCGAACACACAACGAATATACAAACTGAATGTAGAACGGCAGGCAGAGGCAGAATCCAAAAACAGGCAAAAGGTCAGGGCAAGCGGCAGTCAAGCGAAGTCAATGACAGGCCAAGGTCAAAACCGGGAAATCAATGCAGAACTAGAAAGGGCTCAGGAACAAGGCAGAAGGCAGGATCAGGACACGGAACTGGAGCTTGGAACCAGCGGGAACAAGAACAGACACAGGAACAGGGAACACAAAGGCAGGGTCACGAGAGACAATTAATGACCAAGCACCGGGCAATGGTCAGGGAAAGGCTTATAAAGGGTGAAGATTAGGAGATGGGAAACACATGAGGTTAATGAGGTGGGCGGAGGAAAGAGAGCAGACAGAAAGTAGGAGACAAGAAAAGAAACAGACAGACCGAAATGCCTCCAGTGGCTACAGAGGCAAATGCATGCCGCCAGGAACACCACAAGTGGTGTTCGAAACCTGGCTGATCCTGACGCATTTAGTGAGAAATGGATTAGGGAATGTGGTTCATAAACGATGGGTTTTTCACACCTCTTTATTGACTGTTTGGATTCTATCCAATACCAAGTGCTGTGTTATAATGTGGTTTATTATATTGTACATTTGAAGAACAATGGGAATATTTGTTGACTCCTTTTTTGTGTTTTCCCCAATAGGATGCGGGAGGTTGATCTAGGATGTGGCAAAGCTTTGCTGGTTAAACAGAATGGAGAATACTATGCAATGGGACACAAGTGTCCTCACTATGGTGCACCACTAGTGAAAGGTTTGGACTTTTGTAGGACCTTCCTGATAATCACAAATCCACTGAGCAAATGGAAATGCATGTTTAAATTCTTACCATAGCCTGTCTCTAATGGTAATTGATAAAGCACATTAAATGAATAACAAGAGAAACAATCTCATTCACTAAAAGCCTTAACCCTTTACCGCTGATTGCTTTCTTGAATAGTTTACATTCTTTGCATGAACATTCTTTCATTCAGCTCTGAAATGCACAGTTAGTTCATACATTATTTATTTTAAACCTATGTCTCTGACTGCTGTAGGAAGGTAAAGCATAACAAAGAAATATGCTTTTTGAATTGTAAGAATCAAGGTTCTTACCACTTGTCTTTGCCTCAGTCTATCACATTCTTATCGTACCAATGACTGGGCTGATTATAGGATTGGGGGTACTGTAAGTAACAAAAAGGCGGGGAAAAATCAATATTAGAAAGATGATATTAAAGAATTAGTCAACAATATCAAGTGGATTTACCGGGGAAAAAGCTAGAATTTAAAACAAGGGAAAACCATGGCAATAAAAGGAAAATATATTTATAGAATAGGCTTTCTCCTGATGTGGTGGGTACTAACTAATTTAGTAGAGGAATTCAAACATTCACGGGGTTGATAGTCAGCAATTATAAAGCCTTATAAACATAATTAAATGGACCAACTGTTTCAACCCAACCATACCAGTTTCTACTTTGCTTGGAATGTCTTGAGCCTTGAGTTTTCCTAGCTAGTTATCAGCATTGGGATATATGATTTTTCATGTAATGCACAAGTCAGCAATGCTCAGACAATGGTAGGACCCCTACCACGGTGAATACTAAGGGTGTTACAAATGTTTTTATTACAAAATAGGGGTTTTAATATCCACTTTGTCAAACTAGTAGCTTTGGGAATGCTGGACAACACTGCTTTAATGTATGCAAGTGCTATCTTGTCTGCCTACTTTATCCCCAATACAGAGAGGTTAGTGTAGGGTAATCTACTGACTCTAATATTCTACTGAATTTAAACATCTATTCTCCAAATATACTTGAAATTATTTCAGTATACCAACCATCTAATTAGCATTTGTGCGCACAGGTGTGCTCTCTAAAGGTCGAGTGCGTTGCCCATGGCATGGTGCGTGCTTTAACATTGCAACTGGTGACATAGAGGATTTCCCGGGATTGGATGCTCTGCCAAAATTTCAGGTACTCTTTAGATGTACTGTACAAATGAACAACAGATGACTGACATAAAATGAATGATCAGCAAACTACAGGTTAATTTCTGGAAATGCAGCTTTCTTATAATCACAATCTGTAATGAAAAACAATAGGCTTGTGCCAGGCCTGATTCATAGGATTACTGGAAGCAAAGAAAGTGATACAGTATGCTAACTAATGGACTTATTAGAAGGCCACCAAACTCATTAGTATTTCCCTTTGGTGCTTATCTAATGGAAACATAGATATGGATAGGATAGATACAGTATATTTCTGTTTCTATAGTCTCACATTTATTGCTTATTATTGCTTCCAACAACCAATTTGCTCCTCCCAAACCTTTCTTACAGTAAGCATGCAAGGGCCTATTTACAAGTGCAAAGCACAAGAATACTAAAGTATGTATGCTCATACAAGCTCATAGCAACACATTCAGACACAATTATACAAGAAAGACATTGTGCTTAACTGCCAAGTCTACTCAATTCCAGTTGGCTCCTGCTGCACTGAGAAGTCAAATTGAATTTCTTGGACATTTTAAGTAAGGCTGTCTGAGGCTATCTGATGTAGTCAAGTGAACCAAACCATTTATCTTTATAATAAGAAAAACATTATATATATTGGAAAATTTATAGGAAATATATTATATATACAGTATATATATATATATATATATAGGGATTTTAATTCTCTTAACTGTATGGCACAACTTAACATCACCTTTAAGATACCCTGTTGATTAGTGAACTTCATCAATTATTCCTTTCCAACAGTAGACTATGAATGTATAGTACTATGCAGAGAACATTTACCAATGCTTATTATATTTTGGGAGGGGCCTTTAATTTTGAAAACCTTTATAATATCATCCATATTAACAGTTCCCTTAGTGGTCATTAGTAGATAGTGTTGCTTTTGTTGAATTAAATGGTATATTGAAGTTTTCAGCAGAAAGTATACACTTTAATTAAATTTGCAGTTTTCAGGCTTTTTTAAAAATGCAGATAAAAAAGAGGTCAAGAACTCAAACATGGGAAAAAATGGTTTTGTATGAGCAAATATGTGTAAAAGAAAGTATAAGTTGTTTCCTCAGATCAGTCATTGTGATACATGAAGTGATAATATTAAAAAATTAACCATTATACCAGCCAAGGCCTCCAGTAGCTTTGTGTATACGTTTATTTAAGCATATTGCATCTTATTTACATCACTTTACTTGTATACTATGGCATTTGACTGCTAAAATCCACATATTTGTATATATGCATTTTATAAATATAAACGATTTTATTTTATCCGGCCTCCTGTTATATGTCAGATCATGACAAACATGGGAATATGGCATTAATGGCATTATAACGCAATTCTGCAAGTAAGGAGCACCTACAGATGCAACCTTCTATTCCAGGAGTCCCCAGCCTTTTTACAATTTACACAATTAATTCTAAACTGAGTTTGGGAGCAACACAAGCTATTGGAACCCTATAATTGCCATTATGTACATGTAGGTAGTAATTCCTGGGTTCACTAGTGTTATTGCATGCAACTGCACACTATTTATCAGAGCAGGCTGGATAGGTGCTTTGACGCTCCCTGAGAACTCACAAGTACACAAAAAGGTTTTATGGATGCAAGTGCCTTTAATGAATAGAGTCAATGCGTGATTTGCACCTTTCCTTGCTTCTAACCAAGACTTGTAGTTCCTAATCTCTAACAAACCTCTTCTATTTCTGATGTAGGTCAAAATTGAGAAAGAGAGAGTGTATATTCGGGCAAGTAAACAGGTAAGTGGACAATCTGTTAACAACATTTTTTTTCTGTCATTGCACACAATGCATTGGGATAAGCATCTGTGTTACAAAATGACACTCAGGATGAACAAAAAAAAGATAACCCTAATTGTTATCCTTAATGCATATATTCTGCAAACTTTTGGTGTAATATCTAGTACTGAAATAAAAGTATATCAACCCATATGCAAAAATTATTGACCTGTTTTTCTACTTGAATACATTTAGTTGTTGCACCACTTCTGGACACACTTGGAAAAATGTAGGTGCAGTATGTAAATGATGGTGCAAGTGGTGAATATTTAGAATACTTGTATTTTTATGCATAAATGTAAAATACCTTGTGTCTATGAAGATTCTCATTCATCCAGGTCATGATATACAGTATCTAATAGAATTAAGTCTAGAATAATAGAATAGAATTAAGTTTTTTCCTTGAAAATGTTTCACCACTCATCCAAGTGGCTTCTTCAGTTCAAATGACTGGTAGGGAATTCCCCGGTATTTAAACTCTTGATGGTAGTAGAGTCACAGACATCCAATCACAATGGTTCCATTGAACTTGTTCAGTTAGGTGTTAGCTTACACCTGTCAGTTTCAGCTAACACCTAACTGAACAAGTTCAATGGAACCATTGTGATTGGATGTCTGTGACTCTACTACCATCAAGAGTTTAAATACCGGGGAATTCCCTACCAGTCATTTGAACTGAAGAAGCCACTCGGATGAGTGGTGAAACGTTTTCAAGGAAAAAACTCAGAAAAGTCCAGTTGTTTTAGACTTAATTCTACTAGATACTGTAAAATACCTTGTGTATTCTACAATCCATATTGTATCCTGTATATTGCATGCCCTTTAATCGAGTAGTTCACCTTTGACTTAACTTTTAGTATATCATAGAATGTCCTTTTCTTGGCAACTTTACAATAGGGCTTTATTTTTTCATAGTCTTTAAATTATTTTCCTCTGACTCTTTTCAGCTTGTAAATGGGTGTCACTGAAAAAAGCTATTTCTGTGTGAGGCTCCATTGATATTCATTGATATTGTTACATTTTATTACTGATCATTCTATTTAGGTGCTCTAATATTTATACTCCAGTCTTTCATTTAAACCACTACCCAGTTGCTAGGGTAAAGTTGGCCCTAGCAACTAGGTAGCTGCTGAAATTCCAAACTGTAGAGCTCCTGAACCAAAAGGTAAAAATGAAAAAAAAAAATTTAAATTTTCTCAGATTATCACGGTCTACATCCTACTAAAATTTAATTTGAAGGTGAACCACCTTTTTAAATACATAATTCTGGTCTTAAATGGCGTTAAACTATGTAATTATAATGTATATATTTCCAGGCTCTTCAGTCACAGAGAAGGACAAAGGTTATGGCTAAATGTATAGCACTCAGTAACTACAGTGCAGCAATTACCAACATTCTAATCATTGGAGCAGGTAATGGTTTGGTATATCTGTGGGTCTCTTCCATCTGAGTGTGGCTGATGTAAAAGAAGAGAATTATGTATGATAGAAACATATTAGTGTGAGTGAAGGGAAGAGCGAGGGAAGGTGCGCTACATTATGCTGTAGAATGATTTAGTCTTAGGAGGCAATTTGCCCTTTGCAGGCCCTGCTGGGTTAGTGTGCGCTGAGACACTGAGGCAGGAGGGATTCTCGGACAGAATCGTTATGTGCACTTCAGAGAAAAACTTACCGTATGACCGTTCCAAATTAAGCAAGGTATGTGCCGTTCTTTATACCCTTTATAAATCTTGCATGAGTGTACTCTGCCTGAAAGACTATTGTTAGATAATTGCAGGACTTCTCTGAAAGCAAAAGAAAATATGAATCCTTATAATAGAACAGAGCTTACCGCATGTTCTAGTAAGTTCCCATTGTTGATCCTGGAAGTGTGGGCCTTTTTGGTGGGGGCAGGTGCCTTGTTTAGCCATAATATAATAAATATGATTATAGAAAAAAAGAAGTTGCTTCCTTTCTGGCACTTTGGCCCTTTGTACCTGGACCCAGTCAGTGCTCGATGTAGGGTAGCAGTCAGGCTTGGACTGGCAATCTGTGGATGCCAGAGGGGCTGCTTTAAGATGCCATAGACAGTCACTATTTATTGGGCTGGAAGGGGGGCTGTTTGGGCCTTGTACTTGAAATGCCATAGCCTATTTTATATCCAAGTCCAGGCCTGGTAGTAGTTTACTCTCTTATTTAACATCCTATGAATTGCACTAGGTGCTGGTTAAAACAATTCTGCATATGAATATCACCATCAGGCATTTAAGAATGTGGGGCACTAATACAGTGGAGCAGCAAGGAGCTGAACACAACTTTGACTGACACATGGGAGCCCTGTATTTAATGCCCTGTTTTTAATTACAAGCTTCCAGAGCACATTATATCCTCTGTCACTCCTTCCTGGAATTATGTACAAGGGAGGGACATGTGAGAGGGCAGCCATGTCTTGTCATGTGCTGCATTTGTATATCATGTTGGTGGGCTGAATCAGTGCAGCTCTGAGAGACACATTTACTGCATTCTGCACTGCATTTTGTAAGTACAACAAAATGGCGCTTTATGCCTGTTTTTGGACTTTTCAGCTTTCTTCCATTTGACAAATAATGTCTAATGCTTTGTTCTTTATTGGCCTTGATCTATTAAAGGGGTAACTTACACTTTTGGTAATGAATCACTATTGGTATAAAAGTGTCCTTGTTTTGATGTGCACATTTTTGCTTTGCTTTGACATTTTTGCTTTAGATGTGAAGTATGATAATTCAAAGCAAGCAAGGCTGAAATATAATTTACCAACTGAAATGATGCTAAAGTTTACAGAACAGGTCCGAAGGTATCCAGGGGTCAATGTTCCCTCTAAGTGTGGGTTTGTGCACGTGCACACAAATTTTGAGGGCAGCACACACAACAAACTGGTGCACACAGAGGATTTTGTGTGGAAACAAAAGATTTTTTTTGCGTACATATCCAAGAAGGAATTAGAGGCAATATTGCCAGGGGATAGGCTTGCTATTCTAGCTTTTATTGTATTTCATTGTAATAAATCATATGCTGATGTTTTCATGGCTTTATGTATGTAATACTTTATGTATTTTAGTCAATGGATTCTCAGGCAGAGCAGATTTTCCTCCGGTCCAAAGAATTTTTTCACACGTATGACATTGAAGTGCTGACAGAATCCCAGGTAACCCACAGTTCTATTGAATCATTTGCCATTAATTAAGTTGTTAATTTATTGGTTATACTATTGCTTAATTTGTTTGCAAATACATTAGATAACACTATCACTATAATACATGAAGCATATATACTGAAAAGGTTGGAGGCATGTATCTGAAGTCAATAGGAGCAGTGGGCAACAGCAGAGACACTGGCAGAGAATCCACCAGGTGTGATACACTGTGCAGACTCCATACCAGCTTGCTAGTTTGCAGTCCAGTGCTCCTACGTGCAGCCTGAATCCCTGGCCTAGTCAGTGTCAGCCCTAGCTTGGAAAAACTTTTGTCTGTTCTTAAGGGGGACAATCACTTGGTGAAGTGTTTTTTTTGAAGAGAATAAAACATTTGCTGGTCTGGTTTGTGACTTGAAAATGAAATGGCAACTGGCACAGTTGCAAGATTGGTGATTTTTTTCAAAAACAGCATTGTGAAGTCTATGTGCATGCCTTTAGCAGCCATTATGAAGGTCTGAAACCTAGCAAACGTTCATCTACAGATATGGACAGTAAGCTGTAAATTCAACCCCAGACTGAATATCTTGGGCTTTAATTTATTAGACTTCCATACTCTATATTCACAATGTGCATTCACTTGTGGAATTGAATGTCTTACTAGATACGGTATCAACATGTCAAGCTAGTTTGTGATCCTTGTAAATTGTGTTAGAATACTCAAGAGCTTCTCAGTTTAGTTCCTGGCAGGTTTGCTAAGACCGCTCAGTGTGAAATGAATATTTATAGCCCAGAATAATAGTCCTTTTACTAGCAGAGTAGGAGAGATAGTACTAATATGTCAGAATCAAACGTACTGTATTGCCAGTTATAAATGTAGATACAGTATAAGCAGTGGAGATAAATTACACTTACATGACAAGGATACTTCAAATATCAAATATGCTCATATATAAACTTTATCTAAATTCATTAAATCTTATATACTTGTATTCTACAGCTATAGACAGAAATCTGTACTATAGAGTTACATTGAAATTAATGCAAAGTCCATTGAAGTACTGGGAAGAAACTGGTGGACGATCAGTAAAATTGTACAGAGTGAACACAGTCACACTGTTTTCTATCTAGATTTGCTCAGCTTGCATTAGTATTTATGTAGTTTCTTACATGGGTCTGTGTAAAAAGTGGCACAAAAAAGATATACGCGCCAGTTGGCACAGTTTTTACACAGAAATATGCCCTGCAGTGTTTGCTGCCCCCCCACCAATATTGCATATTATTCCTGTACATACAAATTAACTTTATTAATAGGGGCTGTGCTATGTCATTATCATCACTGCAATGTCTTTTTGGAATTGTCTTAATTGCCATAACTGCTAGTTATAACATGTTTGCCAGGTCCTGTGCAGGGCAATATTATTTGCTTTCCTATAGGAATTCTTGATAGAATCAGAAGTCACCTTCTTCAGAACTGTTTTTTTTAGGTTGTCGGTGTGGATACGAAGAACAAAATGGTGTTGTTTAAGGATGGGTTCCGAATGGAATACAACAAGCTTCTGATTGCCACTGGGAACACGTAAGTTCACACTCCCACTATAAAAGATATAAAATTATCTTGAAAGCTCTTTGCACATGTATTTATATATGTATATTTATTTGCACATTCTCACAAAAGAAAACAATGGAAAAGAGATATAATAAGAGTTAAATAATGTGCCAGTTTTACTAATTAGCTGTCTTTGTAGACTCTCTAGAATCACAAGGAACTAACCCTGGGGAATGAAACCTGGGTCTCTGCACTAAACTTATGTGTGTTTGGTATAAAACAACAAGAGCCCCTCTGCACTCACCCATTATCAATATATATAGGACGTTAAGACATTCTGTGCATTAAGCTACCAAGATATGCCCTCCCCTTCAAGCAAAACAGGGATTGTTTGTCCATATATTGCAAAATACTTTAAGCTGGCCAACTATGTCATAAAGTCATCCCCGATCTGGCCAGTCCTACACTTATCTGATTCATCAAGAATTCTACTGCTTCGATATACATTTAACAAAGGGACTGAGTTTTACCTGCACAAAGGGTTGCCCTTTAATTGGCTCCACAGGGATCACCTGACTGTAGCTGGGAAGAGTGGGAGCTACAACATGGAGCTGGCCACTGCACCTGTATAAACTATAGCAAAAAAGGGGACGTTGTGCTCACCATTACATTTTAAACCATTAGGCTGGGGTGCAATAATGTAATTAACATAAAATACAGGTAATCCAATTGTAATATACACCGTGTAGTGATTCTAGGTAAGTGGTTAGACTGTGGCACATTGTTGAAGACACATAAACAAACCAGTTTTTTAAAGGGGTTTTGTGAAAAAAAACTAACTAATATCCAGGTGTTTGTCCCTCACTAACGTGTCTATAACAAAAGTAACTCTGTCACATGTACAAGGCTGTAAGATACATAATATACAGAAAAGTTGCAAAGTTGCTTGAAATTATGTTTACTTTTTAAAAAGCTTAAGTTGTGTTTGGGTGGAGTTCATATATATAAAGTCCATATATCGACTTAATTTGGGTCACCTGAAAAAAAAGTTTAAGAACACTGGATTAACAATTGAATAACATTGGACCCTTGAACATGGCAACATATGTATTTTGTTAGAACATTTATCGTAGGACAATATAGGGTTTTATTAGTATAAGAATTGCTCCCTATCAATATTTTGTGCTACTGTGCAAAGGTGAATTTAATGTTTCCTCTGAAAATATCTACCTTTCTTGTCTTTCCCAATAGGTAGGTAAGAGTCAGGGAATGGCCACATGTGCTGCCCCATAGTATGCAGGGCTGCTAACAACAGGCTGTGCCATCAGCTCACAATTTGCCTTATTGGAAAATTTAAAAGAAAAACATTTTTTGCACTTTTCCATATTTTTGTGTATGAGTTCTGTACAAACAGTACTATATGTCAGCAATAATGGCATTAAATATTCATTTTATTTGGCAGGCCAAAAACACTGAAATGTAAAGGCAAAGAACTGGATAATGTATTTACTATCCGAACACCAGAAGATGCCAATAAGGTGGTGAGGTTGGCTAGCAGCAAGAATGCAGTGATTGTGGGAGCATCGTTTCTGGGTAAGATTAATTTCACACACCTAATCTACATTCACATCTGAGCCATCAGTTAGTTGCCCACTGCCATTCTCATTATATATCTATATAAATATGTCGTTTAGGTACTTGTTTTTTATACAGTATAGCTTATATCTACTTTATAGCTTCAAACAATATTCTAAATAAACTGCACTAATAAGACAAAAGAAAAGAGTGGGCTGACTGATTAAACGGCAATAAGGCAGTGCTTTGGGTTCTCACTATGCTGATCGTGAAGTATTTTTGCCAAATATCTTAATGGCATCTACCCACTACCACAGATAGAGAGCCACATCAGGAATAACAGACAAGATCCACCTGCTAGTAGATTCCATTTAGAATGTCAGTCTTCTCTGCTGGGAAGCTAGTCTGCAATAAAAAGCAATTTCTTTTTCAGATTTTCATATATTATAATGCTCTCCTTGGCTAATAATCTAAATAATATGGTTATTCAAAAACGTGTTCAATAATCAAATAATACGGTTATTCAAAAACTATGACTAAAAATTAACTTCAAGGCGAAGTACCTCTTAAAACAAGTTGAATCAGTAAAGTCTACTGGACTTTCATTAGTGCAACCAAGCAAGGAATCCAACCTAATCAGAACTGGGCTCCAAAGTTTGACACCAATATGCCAAAAGGTACTTTGTGATCTACCAGTAGATCATGAGTTGGAGAAGAGTTGGTCACAACAGCATCTGACAATAGATTTAGGGTTAATAGATCAATTTACTAATTCACATTGTTGAAGACTGGGATCCCCTGTCCTATACTGTTTATTTCTGTCAATAATACCTACTGTATTGTATTATACACTGTTCCTTGTTTTTCTGCAGTGTACTTGTTACATGGACAATGCAAGATTTTTCCTTTCACCTTGAATGTTTTCTAAGGATTTGTGTTGTATCCATTTTAATAAATCATATTCACCCTTAGGTATGGAAGTTGCAGCCTATCTGTGTGAAAAAGCCCATTCTGTCTCAGTAGTTGAACTGGAAAATATACCCTTCAAGAAATTCCTAGGTGAAAAAGTTGGTCTTGCAATCATGAAGGTAATTCATTGTTTTAACAAGACGACCATATCGTTTTATGTAAATTTAATCTTAAACTAACTATCATAATATCATTTAATTAAGACACAAATGGAACATAATTTATAATAAAAGTAAGGTAATTCTGATTTGACAGAGCGTTAACTGTAAAAAAACACAAGTGGAAAAAAAAATAATTCATAAAGATATATAGTGAATAATGTACCCCCTAGTGTAAAATGTAGGATATTATGGGGGGCAATTACTGATGCTCAATTTTTTCAATTTGGATTTTTTGATGCCAAAACTCAATTTTGTCATGGTTTGTTGCGACTTACTATGCAACAAAACCGCAACAAATCCGAATGGAAAAATAAGCCATCTAAAATCTGTTGAGATCACGTAGAAGTCAGTGGCAGATATCCCTATTAGAACTGGAAGATCTTTGCTTTTTAGTTTTAGAGGTTTTCGAGTTTTTTTGTTTCTGACTTTTGTAGAATACGAAAAAGACACGTTTTTTGTGCAACGAAGAGAAAAAGTCACAGTTTCTGCAACTTTTTTCAAATTTGTGCTTTTTCAATATGGATTTTTTAATAAATTACTAGACTTTTGTGGTTTTCATGAAAATGTGTTTAGTCGTAGCTTAAAAAACTCTAAAAGCATGAAAATCCGAATGTTGATAAAAAGGTCTCTCCAAGTCTCCAAGGAGTTCCATGACGATATAAAAGCACAAGGCCACAAGGTGACATCTAATACCCCTCAGAGGGTGCATTATTTATTATAATACACAAGTTTCAGAGTCATGTGATGGAAATTACATCACTAAGCACCATTTATAAGGATATATTTTACAGAATATTCCTGTGTATTATAAATCTATACATTTGGGAATTTTAAACAGTATGATTTTTTCAGTCTCTTTCTGCTTTCTATGCCTTCATTACTTTTCATTATATTACTTTTTTTCATTACTTTGCATTCAAAACAATAATAATAATAGTTTTTCTCACTATTGTACCAAGTTTTTCCTATAAACTTTACCGTTTCAGGCTTTGCATGCTACAAACCGCAGCCTCTATACTTAATTAAACATAGACAAGTTTAAGGTTCCATTTAAGACAAGTTCTGGTTCCATTGGTGAGCTCATAAAAGGCAATATTTGATGTAGCTAGATGATTCTGTTTTCAAAGCATGATCAATGTGCAATAATTACCTTGTGCACGGGGAAGAAGTATTCAAGCTAATTGTGCTATTGGGGATGATATAATGTACAATGTCCTCACTGATAATGCCTGGTGGTTAGCCCTTTATTTGTCTAATGAAATATAAAGACCTTGACTATTTTCTTAATTATGCAGCCTTTGTTTTATGAAGTTGTTTCTTGCATCCTCAGTTTACTGGCTGTCTGGCCACAAACCTCATTATTATCTTCTTATAATATCATAATCCAAACACAAGACGCTAGTTGGTATGTAGCCGGTGTGCATAGGGTCAGCTCTGGGGTGCTGCCTTCCAATAATAGCCTATATGGTTTTACATAGATATTGCAATAGCAAGATCAACCCATACTTCTACAGAAAAAATTAAACATAATGCAATAGATTTCAAGTCATATTAAGAAATTCTACTATTTCATTTTAGAAAGAACAAGGAGGGAGTGGTGTTTGAGGGTTATTGCTAACCCGGGGTCTCACAAGTTATCATTACCTGCTTGCATTTTTTAGCAGCTGCACATAGCAAATAAAAATAAGTTTTAATTGAATTTTAATTAGTTAATACATGAAAGAAACTGATTGGTTGCTATAGGTAACTTCACTGGTCTAGTTTATTACCCATGTTAATAACACAGCTTTAGTGTTTTTTGTTACAGAGTATATAATTTAATATTCATAACAGGAGAAAGTTGTTTTCTTAAACCAACTGGTTGTTTTTCTAAAACCAAAATATTGTTAATCTAAATAACACTTTATTTGGTATTACTAATATCTATAAATTATAGTAACAGTTTTGAGACAAAGTAGCTAATAAGTCAATTCCCTGATACTGCAGATTGCTATTATCTGTGTCTACCTGATAGCACACTTTTAATGAACCTATCATTCATTCAACGTTTAAGGGGTTTAATGTAATATTTGTGTAACATAGTCCTGATATATTCCCAATAGGTGCAAAAAGAATTCATTTCCTTAACCAATGAGAAAAGAAATATTAATTATGGGCAACTGTGTGTGATAATGATGACTTTCTAGAGTTATATTAGCATATATTGATGCTAAATAAAGTTAATCGTTAATCTTCCTTCAGCTTTAGCACGCACTGTGCATAATAATCAGTATTTCCACCAAAACACTTTACAATTGCCCCATTCCTTTATTTGCTGATAACTGTTTATGAGAACGGTTAGTGATTGGGTCAAAGAGCATAATAATGTAGCATTTTATTGAAAGACGGGCTCACAAAGCATTTTTTTTGTTTTTTTGGGGGGATTTGTTTTGGAACCGTGGTTATGGAAATAGTTTAAGCACAGATATAGTACACTGCGAATCTTGACTTGAGAGAACCTTGACTTTGAAACCTTCTGTGTCCTTTATGCTGTTTGGTTTATAACCTTACATTCTATCACATCCCAAAGTATTGAAAGTTACTCTTAAAAGAAGTATAAATCTGGGTTCATGGGATTAAAATAACTAGAACCTATTCGAAGTATAGAGTTTATATAGACAAATAGACATACAGTAGCTCTGATGCAGCTCTATCTGGGTTCAGCATGTTGTGTTTCCTTCTGGTTTCAATTAATTCCTTCCACAATCCAAAAGCTTGTAGTGAGTTAATTGGCTCCTGATTATTATTATGAATAATCATCATCATCATCATAATCACATATATATAAAGCACCTACACATTCTGCAATGCTGTACAATAGATAAGTGTATATAGAATCTGTCTTTAGGTACAAAATGATTAGAATGCCTGATCAAAATCTATTTAAGGTTCAACATACATTTACCGAACAAGTTTCAAGAGGCCAGCAAGGATTATTTTTTATAGGTTGAGACATTGTTAATTAAAATAAAGGGTGGAAAGTTGACCCCATTAAAATGTATAATGCCTGTGCTGACCTGCACATCACTATAGGACTGCTTTGCCAGTCACACCTTGGTTGACTCATGATACTAGTGCATTGTGGGTAAATAAAATTGCAATTTTTTTTTCCTTTATTTGCTTTTTGCTCTTTTTTATTTGCTCTTGACTTCCTTATTAAACAAGCCCTGTTATCATACTTTGCATTTATCCATTCCTATGTTATATCATGTAACTATTAGCATTCAGTTATTGTGGCACTGCAGTTCATTTAAAAGACAGAAGAAGTGTTATAAGTATTTTTATTTTATTCCAGATGTTTGAAAACAACAGGGTGAAATTTTATATGCAAACAGAAGTTTCAGAACTACGCGAACAAGAAGGAAAGGTGAGTAATATGTTTTGGTGTGGCTTTTATGTTGTGTTCAACTACATTGCAAATACAATAAGTTAACCTGAGCATTAAATGAAGAAATCCTACTTTACCCTGCATGATAATCTATGTGTTCTTTCATTGTCTTTGGTCAGCTCAAGGAAGTGGTGCTAAAAAGTGGAAAGGTCCTTAGAGCCGATGTTTGTGTAATTGGTATAGGTAAGGTTATGTTGTTCTTTTGATAAATATAGCATTTCCTTTTTAAATGTAATAAAAATTCCACTCCAGTTTTGATCATAGCACTATGCTGTGTAATTATCAATATTCTGTGGGCTGCATGGTGCCATCGTTCCAACTTAATGTCAAAAATGTTTTACCACGAGTAGAACAGTCTGGTACTGTCACAAAAACCATAGACTTGGAGCCCTGAATTTCACAGTCATCCAACTGGCTTTCTCAATTCAGAATTACTTGTACAAAGATCTTTCTGGAATAAATACCCTGAAATATTGCTCCATTCAAAATTGAGAAAGCCAGTCGGATGACTGGTGGAAAGTCTCAAGAAAAACACAGACAAGTCCAGTTGATTTGACTTATTGCTACAAATAAAAGGGGCATGGCTTTGCAACATTATATCATTGGGTTTGTGGCCAGCCAATAAAGATTATGAAAGGCAGGTTACATAGCGGGGCAAATCCTAGGTTTCTTCATAGGCTACCATAAATACCATAATTCTTTGCCAGTAAAGTTAATTTATATACTACCCACAATTCTGCTAAGAAATTGAATGGTAACATACTAAATACATAAATAGTACATGAGTGTCATTGTTCTTTGAATATGGGGTTATAAAACAATGGTAGAAAATGTGCCCCAGGATTTACACACTTTGGTGGAATATTCTCTCATAATGCATTTAGTAAATCTCTTCACTTCCAGTTTGTGAAGCCTTTCAATATGGAAAAATAAATTGCAATAACAAACTGTAAAAGAAGGGTGCCCATTTTGGTAGTACTCTACACCACATTGCCACACTACAAGCTGTCCTTACACCAAGCGAGCAGATATATTTTGCTATATTTGGCCACCCAGATGACAGTCTAAATTAGCTTGAAGTGACTGATTGATCTCTGGGTCGGCAATACATTAGCAGCCTACTTTATATCAGGTTATGCCCAACCAGATATTTTTCAAGGAGGCTGTCAATAAATGACCAACCTTGTCAGAGGGGGCCATGTTGGGTAAAGATGCCTACCTGTCAGCCGAGGGACAGAGAAAAAAAATTATAAGTGTTTTTGGCCATTAGAGGGTAGCAAAGAAAATGAACAGTTTAAAATAAATATAAATATAAAGAGTGAGAAAAACCATAAAATACTGTGGGGGTTATGTAATAAAAGGTGCAAAATTTGCTAAAACATATATTGCAATCAACCAGCAGGTAGCATTTATCAGTCACCTGTTTAAAAGCAAACATCCTATTGGTTGCTATGGGTTACTGTACTTGGAGAAACAAAGTGCCTTTTATTACATTTGGTGTTTATCTGTTTTCTAATGCTATCTGTTACCACAGTGAAAGTTAAAGAGACAGATATGGATCGATACCTACTCCACAATTTTTTAGGAAACATACAATTTTTATTATCTGTTTTAGGAGCAAGTCCAACAACTGGATTTCTGAAACAGAGTGGAGTTGCCCTAGATTCCAGAGGATATATTCTAGTTAACAAGGTAATGTTATTGTTTATACTTACTACTATACTAAATAGAAGAAATACAGAACTACTGATGATTAAATAAGAATTAAAGGTATAATTAATGGGGGTGGCAAAAAGTTAGGCAAGGCAAGGTTAGCTTGAAAAAAGGCTTCTTGTACTATCCAGAATATAGCCATGATGAAATAAAGGCTTTTTTTGAAAAAAAAAAAATAATTTATATGGTGCTATTTATTATATATATTGTTGACACTGTGATACGTAGTGACTAAGAAAACGTGCACCAGCTGTGAAAAAGTGTGGTGGAGCTTGGTGCTGTTCCATTTTTTTCTTTTTATTAAAAAGTTAGGCACCCCCCAAAGATTATAATTGCTTGCCTGATACCCCGGGCTGGGGCTCTTTACTCTGGGACGGGGCAGGCGTATGCACAGTAATGTGAAAAATTTGGCTTTGGCTTTTATTCTCCTTTAGGGCAAAGACACACAGAGATACTTATTAGCAGCTACTTGTCACGGCTACTAAACGCCAGAAAATACCCTGCCATAGACAATACTGAGAATTGCCTCTGATAAAACACCTAGAGACAATTATCAGTAGCTGATCAGCATTGTCTATTTTTGTAGCCGCAAAAAGTAGCTGCTACTAGTAGCTCCATATGTCTTCACACTTAAAATTAAAATTGATTTTTGAAAATAGAGTTGAAAAATACTGATTCTGTCATTTGTATCACTTTAGAGAGGAAAAGTTTCCTTTGGGTAATTAGGCATGAACAGAATAAACTAAACTAATTTACTAACCTTTATACCTTTTGTTCTCATTTAAAATGCTTGATAGGTTTCTGAGAATAGAGTTGAAAAATACTGACTTTCCTTTGAGTAATTAGGGGAAAAAACATAATAAACTGAACTCATTTACTCATAGACCTTTATGAGTACTTATCTGATTGATTTGGCAACCAAAGTATTGACAGTGGCCTGGGATATTATGGTGGAATATAATAAGTGGAGAGTTTTTTTTCTATTTTATGCTACCTTTTCTCCTTTCAAAGGGGTGCATAGTGAACAGTTCAACTGTGAGTTTCATATTATTTCATATTATTAAACAGGAGGTCCACCCAAAATATTACTTTTAGCAATGTGTCTAAATATTTCAAAGTCATGTAAGCATTCTTCCAGTCATGGGATGATTTTCTGTTGCTGTTAAAGAGCAGTACTGTTGTGCTGATAACACAAATGTGGCCTCTTTTTTTCATTTCAGATGATGCAAACAAATATTCCTGGAGTCTTTGCTGCAGGAGATGTTGTTACCTTCCCATTGGCATTTCGGAATAACAAGAAGGTGAATGTGCCTCACTGGCAGATGGCACACATGCAAGGTAGTATGATGAGTACACCAACACTCTTGCTTTTAAGCAACAATAGAATATATTGCTAGGATGGTAGATTTAGATCATACCATGATTTAGATCTGAATGAAGCTTTGCACCAATTACTATTAGCTATCTACTCTATGGGGCAGATTTACTAATCCACGAATTCGAATCCTGAATGGGAAAAATTCAGATTGGAAACGAAAATTTCTGAAAATCGCAAATTTCCCGAAAATGCTTACAAAAAAATCATAGTAGTCACGATAATATCGTATTGACGACCTGAAAGTCACGAAATTTTCGTACTGAACCATTGTAAACAGCAGTAAAACCTTTCCGATTTTTTCCAGCAAGCGTTCGTGCTTTTGTAAATGTGCCCATATATGTGTGTAGTATTATATCTTACATCTGTTTCCTCTAACTGACGGAGGGTACACTAAACCGGCCTATATATCAAACTGTGTATAATAAACAGTGATCAAATACACCACATGTAACCATCTAATCTCCAGGCATTGGCATATAATAAATGGTGTTTTTATTAAGCTGTGTATTTATTTTTGGCATAAAAGATTTCATCTGAAAATTCCATAATAAAATTCAACACCCATATGAAAATTCTGTGGAAAAAATGGTGATCACCCATCATGTTTTGTGCTTTTTGTTAATTGACTACTGGTATGGCATACAATAATGGTGTTAAATAATGTGCCCAAACAGCATAAAATACTTACATTTATAAATTAATCTATTTTACACAGCTTTTAACAGTAAATAACTTTACACAGCATGATAAATAGACAAATAGGCCAACTAGTGACCCATGGGCAAAATGACCAGAGAGTGTATGAGGGGCCATACATTCTATTGCTGTGATTTGTTTGTGAGGATTCTCATTTATCCAGGTCATAGTATATCTGTAGGAATAAGTCAAATCAACTGGACTTGTGCTTTTTTTGAAGACGTTTCTGAATTGAGAAAGCAAGTTCAATGAACTTGGCGAAACTTCTTCAAGAACAACACAGCAAATCCAGCTGATTTATTACTACAGATATTGCTGTGATTATTCTTGCTCATCTTCACTTTCCTACACATCATGCACTGGTTGGAGTACATTGGTAGATTATTCTTTCACACCTGCCCAATCCCTGAACCAACTGATATCCATAGAACATACTTGTCTCCCTGTGTGCTCTCTTTAAAAACATGTATCTACCCATTAAAAGACATCTCTGAACTTTGAGATTGTATGTGAGTACATGGCTTTAGTGCTTTTTTATTATCATGTCTGATTAGTCTATCCTATGAAGATAATGAGCAGGGATAGTACAGCAGAATTATTCAGTACTGTGCCACAGTCTGGTATCAAGAGTTCAATAGGGAAAGGGGTGCTTATCTCTGCTTGTATTAGAGAAATCTGCATTTGCCTGCCATTTAAACAGGCTTGAAACAGATTGTAAAACTGATAACAGTTAAATAAATTGCTGAATAAGCAATTTGATAAATATAGTGTCATACTAACCTGTACTTAAGTGATAAAGAGTTACCTTGCTTTGTGCAATTCACATCCTTTTTTTAATTGCTAATTTCTGAAGCTGAAAAAAAAAATGATTTGTATAAACATAGCCCAAATCTATCATAAATCTACAGAGCTCTATCTATGTGAATGTAGATAATGTATTAGTACATTGTAAAAATGCAGCTCTGCCTGGTGAATCTCTATGGACTTCAGCCGATCTACTCCCAGCACTCGAGGCCCAGATTTATATTTCCTTCCCCCATGTTACATAGTTACATAGGGTTGAAAAAGACCATTGTCCATCAAGTTCAACCCATCCGAGTAAACCCAGCACACAACCTATACTAATGTATAAGAGCATTCTACTGCTGCATTTTTCTCTAGGCAGACCATGTCCATGTTTTACATCTGTATTCAAATATGAACTAAGAAGGCTCATTAGGTGTAGTATGTATGGACAAAAATCAGATTTTATTCAACAACACTTGAGATTATGGTGAAGTTATTTTAGTTACACTACACACACACTTGCATAAATACACACAGACATACCAAACAGGAGATATGCAGTTCGCTACAAATTAATGTATTGTACAGTATCCGGAATGCTTGGAACCTGGGGTTTTCTGGATAAGGGATCTTTCTGTAATTCAACATAAATTTAGTCTACTAAAAAAATCTTTTAAACATTAAATAAGCCCAAAAGGATTGTTTTGTCTCCAATAAGGATTATTATTATTATTATTATTATTATTATTATTATTAATAATAATCCTTATTATAATAATAATAAATAATCTTAGTTAGAACCAAGTGCAAGGTACTGTTTACTATTACATAGAAAAAGTTAAATAGAAAAAGAAAATAATTTGTAAAAAGTTTAATCATTTCTTCACAATTGAGTCTATGGGATTTGGCCATAATGGATCCTAATATAGTAACACAATTCAAAGTATTCTATTTTTTAAATTACAAAATGTAAATGTCTTGCATTCTATACAGAATTCTCTATATAACATATACACTGTGGGACAGATTTGGTAAAATTCAGCCTTAGGGGTGATAGAGCTCAGGGACTGTATTGAGCATTAATATCCCACTGACTCAGATTAACCCCGAATTAACAAGCATTGCGTTAATGCAATGACACCAGAAACTTAAGCAATGTTGTTTCAAAACCAGGGGTTTAAATAACTCAGTCATTTTTCCATTTTATTCTCTTCTCTTTTTTCTTTTAACCGTTTTTTCTTATTTTCCTTCTCTGTCACAGGCCGAATAGCAGCACTAAACATGTTGGCCCAAGGCACTGAAATCAATACAGTTCCATATCTGTGGACAGCAATGTTTGGAAAAAGTATACGATATGCAGGTGAATAATTGAAATACAGGGGATTTGTTTCAACATACTTGGGTAGATTTACTGAAAGCTGGTGCCAGTTTGTGATTTAGCCGCTGCTGCCTCATTCATCATAGATAAAGAGACACAGAAGGAGAAGAAGTTAAGTAGTTATGGTCAAATCCTGGACACACTATCTGGGATCATGGAAAGTACAGCATATTCTTAGAATCTATTACTATCACCTAGATAGTATATGAATTTAAAAAGGGTTCTCTAGCCACCCACATCTACGATTTGTTATCCCTATTCATTGTGCAGTTAAGGAACCAAATACTTGAAAAGATAAAGGATATCTGTATGTCTGCCCTGTAGGTTCTCCCATGCACTAGGGTAAAATCATCTCCTAAACTCTAGTTGTCTCATTTATTATTCCTGGGCAAGATGCAAAGTGCAAGAAACTGGACATAGGGGCCCACTTTTTCACTTTGCCCCTGCAATCTGCAATTTTGTCATGCTCAGTATTGAGTTTCTCTATTATGGTTATACATTAACCACCTTCCAACCCCCCAAAAACTAGAGTTTTGCTAAATAATCAGGCACGGTCCTGCCTGTAAACCTTTCATAAAACGAAAATTCTCTGGCAGGCCTTTGTGTTTAAATAAAGTGCTTATTTGTTTTTTAAAGGCCTCCTTACTCAAACACATATATACTGTACAATTATATATTCTGCCCAAACAGAAACCATCATACTTCACATTGTACCAATAAAAGCTGTTTTTCTATGTTACCAGCACTTCCTACTGCATCCATACATATGCTATGCAATCCCTCAGCCCATTAGAAATACATGTAGTCCATTCCATACATGAACATTGTTATTAATGTGGCAAGAACAACAAATTCTTCAATATAGTTAAATGGTAGGCAGATGTATACATATATAGCAGCCCTTGCCTTAGGCACAGAGATTTACTGCTCCTCTTTGTTCTATCTTAAATCAGGGCACGGAGACGGTTTTGATGATGTCATCATTCAAGGAGACATTGATGAATTAAAGTTTGTGGCATTTTATACAAGGTAAGGAATTCAATACTTAACACGCAATGCTTGCAAAACGACTCTGTTACTTTTAAAGTGACATTGACACATATCTTAAAGTTAGAGGAATGTGTTAGGGACTAAAATCAATGCTGTATCTTATTATTAGATGTGCAGCATCACGTTACAGGGGTCATTTACTAGCAAATGCCAGAGCACTAAGGGGCGCAAGAGTGTGCCCTTAGTGCTCATTAACAAGTGCTTCCATCCCAGTATTTCCATGAGACTTTCCTGGGAACACTGTTGTGGTTTCTAAATTGTACAAAAAGTAATTACATTTTGTTCAAATCCTTTTAAAAAATTTTGTGCACCTGGAGCATGGGCACACATGGAATTTACTTTAAAAACATACATTTACATAAACAGTATTATATTGCTTAAGTCTGACTTCATTGTAAAGATTGCTAGACACTTGACAATAAAAGAGCTGTGCATTATTTTGCTATTCAGGAAACCCAAACGAAGGTTCTTATCCTATAGTAGGATGACACCCTGCGTAGAGCACTGGAGGTAATATTTAAGAGCACGTATTGATAGCTCAAGGACAATGGGTATTCTCTTTGGATTCCTTCTGCACTGAACAATAGCATTGCCTACAATGCCCAGCTTAGAATTCCACTCTCATAAACTGAGATCCATTATTTTGGATTTATGTTCATTTGCTTTCTGCAGTTAATCAACAGCAGAAAATATTTAGTTATAAAATAAATAAAACGTTTTAGATTAAATTCAGAAGTATGTGATTTATCACTGAGGTGGCAATACTACTGTTCAGTCCTCTAATTACAATGGAAGTGGGCTTTAAAATACATATCTCTTTAATCGCCTGTATTCTCCTGGTGTTTATTAAAAACTCTTAAAAGAAATAAAGGGGCTTAATACGTTGTGGGTCATGAATGTACCCAATATACAATTTACGTTTCCAGTTTTGTATAGCACATTATACAGATGGCTAGTGCATTGAATTACCTTGTTTGATTACTGTCCATCACTGAGTATTGTACTTGATGCAAATAAAGAGAAGAGAATAAGAAACTGATGCAAAACAGACCCAGCTGACACAGAAGCATAGTCCAACTAACAAAACTTTGCAAACTATGGCCAATAAAGCTTAAGGCAAAGAAACAAGTGATGCTTATAAGGTGCCATTGAATTAGATTTTGTAATCGCTGAACATAGTGAAACACTGACATTAAGGGGGCATTTACTAACATATAATTTTTCTTTTTTCACTATTCATATCTTTTTGTGCATAAATATGATTTTGTTGCAGAAAAATACCAATAATTATTTGACTAAACTACAACAAATAAGAAAGATAAAATACAACATCTAAAAGCTGTCGAGATCATGTAAAAGTAGCATTTTTTGGATCTCGAAATAAATGACTAGACATTCATGGTTTTTGTGGAAATACAAACAAAAATTCAAATGCTGATAAATCTGCCCCTTAATGTCCTTCATACCTAAGAGTGACTGATGGTCATGCATGTACATACAAGTTTGTGTCAAGTGCAGCTATTCCTGAGGCAGGTATTTACATGGTAAATAAAAACATAATTTACAAGATCTTGTCTTGTGTTAATTTAACTACTGGGTTTTTCCTGATACACTTGAGGGAATCCCTAGATATTGTATGTTTTTATGTTGCCAAACTTTAACTTATATCGCAGATAAGTGGTCAGTCTGTTGATGGACATAGCATTTTTATCATGTTGATTTTGTAAAACAGCAAATTCAGAGAGGGTTTTAGTTAGGGCATGGTGGTATTAGGCTAATGGTAAAGGGGATAGAGGGCAACCATTGCAAGTTCCTTTTGTTATTTTAAAGTGCAAGGAAGAATTCCTTGGCTGCTTATTGTAGTATAGGAGTCTAATAGGGAACCATAGGGATTTAGTTGATAGCACTTTTTCAGCAGAAAACTGCATGGAAATACATTTTTCAAAAGAGCAAACCATTTTTTTATATTTAATTTTGAAATTTGATATGGGGCTACACATATTTTTAGTTTTCCAGGTGCCCTTAGCCACATGGCTTGTGCTCTGATAAATGTCAGTGTCTCTTTACTGCTGCCCCACAAGTTGGAGGCATATCACCCCCTCTCTCCCCCTCCCCCAGAAGCTGATAAGCAGAACAATGGGAAGATAACAAAGCAACAGCTTTCTGACACCTGCTATGATCCCATGCCCCACCTAGTGGTAGACAACAGCACTCAATAGTAAAACACCCAAGTCCTGCCATGGCTCCTCCAGTTACACTGAGTAGGAAGAAACAATAAGTTGCCTGATAGCAGTTCCATTGTGAAATGCTGGCTCCTTCTGAAAGCTCAGACACAATGCACTGAGATGGCTGCCTACACACCAATATTACAGCTAAAAAAATATTGGTTTAAGGATAAAGTTTGGAAAGGTAGAACAAATTATTTGCAATGTACATAGTATTATTTAGTAAAAAAAAAACTACACCATAAAAATCATTACAGAATCCCTAGAATTATATCTCTGAATGGCCAGGGCCACCTAGTCAAAAGCTTTCTCCATGTCCAAAAGATAGGAGCGGAGCAAAATAACTAGCATATTACTTATTAATTGCATTAATTAACATAAACAAACTAATAATTCATCACACAAAAGCAATATGTCTATGCAAAACTGGAAAGTAACAGCTGCTCATACTTTCAAAAACAGTTTATACATCTCACCATGTTATTTATTTCCCTAAATTCTTTATTGGTCATCAACCAGCCTAGAGCTTGGTATATCTGCTTACTTGCATGTTGCTCAAAATACAAGTTGAGAATAAACCTATTTTTCTTTTAATTTGCCATTAATTACCTCTCATCTTTATTCAATATTTTTTTCTAGGGAAAATAAAAACATTTTGTTTTATTTTTGAGTCAGTGTTTATTTTAAATTATTTTAAAAAATAAGATGAAATATTATAATTAGACTACTGCTATTAGTCTAGGACATATCTTCGCTAATGGTGATGGTGGTGTTAAATCTCAACTCATTCTGTTAGATAAATGTAAGCTTTTGTAATAACTCCTAATGCACCTATAACTTATTTAATTCTATATACGAACTGTTGATGATGTCTGAGTAATATTCTTAACAGCTGCTGTGTTTCAAATGGCAACTATGTAGTCCTTTCTGCTGTGTTTTCTTTTTACGTGGTTTCTATTGTCGGTAACGGGGTTGAGGGCAGTAATGGAGAAGGGAACATGTTGTGGTGGGCAAAACACCTAGAAAATCCCTATGTGCAACATAGACTAGCAGAAGAACCCAATAGGAGAAGCTCATTAAAGCAACTTTGTCAGAATTTGCGAATAAATGTAATTTATGCTGCCACTAGATGCTCCCCCAGCTCAGCCAGTGGGTTAATGCTGGTTTGTGTTTGACATAAAAATGGCATCATCTGATGCTGAAGCTCCCAGACATTCTGTCAAATAAGTTGATCTCTTCTGTATATATATTAAAAATACTTTTGTGTAGATAGGCTCACTTGTTGTATAGAATGACTAACGCAAGAATATTTTTGTATTTAAACAAAAAGGAGATCCCATAAAGGTGATTGGGAGCCAGTCTGAAAGGCACCCCCCAGTAGTGATGCACAGGTCCACATTTGGTAGACCAGCACCCGACCCTAACCGCTGCCTCCAAACCTGAAACCGGCCCACCCGGCCATCTCTGACATCAGGAAGGGAACTGGGCAGGAGCGAGGCTATAAATAGAGGAAGATGGTCAGTGTAAGGTTGTAGGCTGGAACGGTGGAAACAACCTAACAATATTGTGCAAGTGACAGCTCGAACCCACCCAACCTGTGGCTTTTGGGCCAGCATGTACTTCACTACCCCCCAGAAACCACAATTACTAACCTGTAAATGCTTTCCAAAGCCCCTCATCTTACTGGCCCTAGTAATCTTTCTTTAGAGCTGTAGTAGCATCTTTTTGCCTTGTAGCCCATTGTACTGTTCCAATCTGTCAGAAGTATTATAATGTGCACACACAGAGATAGCTGTAATGATGCACTAAAATAAATGTATGAATATTAAAAGCACCATCAAATAAAAATGTGGCTAAATCATCAAATATATCTATATATATATTATTAGTCACAAGTTAAACAGGATAGAAGTATCTTCCAGCGTACATACATAACTCCGCAACAGACCTACACAAAGTCCATATGGTGTTACCTGCATGTTACCTGAAATGGGCTAGCCATTTCCTTACTTCCCATGTTGCAAATGCTTGTTCAGTTTGGCTCTTGGAGTACAAGGATCAAAAGTAATGTCATTTATTGTTTGTACTGGGTACAATAGATTTTTATGGCACATTATTCCCTCAAATTGGAGTGCTGTAGTGTGTTTTTAGTATTTTTTCTGTTGTTCTAATAAAGATGTGTAATACCAACTAGGTCCCATTGGGATTATCCACCCTGGTGTATTTTAAAGGCAAAAAAACACTGAATGAAAGTAAATAGATGTCCCCACTGTTTTACTTTACTTAGGATACCACATTGGTATTTGATTTTTAAAAGTTTTAAAAAGTTCAAAAGTTTAAAAATGATAAGGTCCCTTAAAAAAAACCTTTACTAATTGTGTCGCAGAGGCTGCATACTATAATAAGCAGAGTATTTCAGACTGGATGCTACTTTTAATCAATGCAGAAAAGGTATTAGCCCAAAGAAAATTGTGTTATAACAAATCATCAAAACTCGTGCTTTTATTCATTGTAGGAATGATGAGGTTATTGCCGTCGCAAGTATGAACTATGATCCTATAGTGTCCAAGGTGGCTGAAATAATGTCATCTGGAAAAACTATAAGAAAACGGGATGTCGAGTAAGTACTAAATTGATTACTGAACTTTTTGTATACAGAGTAACAGAAGTCTGGCTGTGGCTTGGGTACTTGAGCTTTAAGCCTTCAAAAATATTTAACACATAATTCATTAGAAGTGAAACATTTTAAATGTAAAGTCACAAAATGACACAATAAAACAATAAATAAAGCCAATGCCTATGATTAAGTACATTTTAATGTACAAAAGCCTTTAGGGCTTCGCATGAAACTGTTTTTTTTGCAGCTACTGACTTCTTGGTTGAATTTGATCATTTTATATTTTGATACTTCAACAGAGCGAATTGTGATAACACAGTGCTGCATGTCTATTATAGGAATACCCCCAGAATGAACACTAACAGACTGTTTATATCATATTAACTGGTCTGTTAAAGAATCTCGCCAAACTAAAATACATATATATCAGTAAATATTGCCCTTTTACATCCTTTCCCTTAAGCCACCATTTAGTGATGTGCTGTGTGCTTCCTCAGAGATCACCTGACAGGAAATGATGCAGCTCTAACTGTAACAAGAAGTAGTGTGGAAGCAAAAAGCAGAACTCTGTCCATTAATTGGCTGATGTGACCTAACATGTATGTGTGCCCTTGGTTTGTTTGTGTGCACTGTGAATCGTATGATCCCAGGGGGCGGCCCTTGGTACTTAAAATGGCAATTTTCTATTTAGGATTACCCAATGCCACATACTATTAAAAAGTATATTTTGTTTATGAAAATGGTTTATTTAGATGAAGCAGGGTTTTACATAGGAACAATATATTTTTAAAAAGACCTACATTGTTTGGGGTAAAGTGTTCCTTTAACAGAAAATTAGGGGATACCATGTCCATCCTGTTCCCCTAATGATATCTGTGAGGCTATTGCATTTCTTAATGAATTGTAGGCATATTACAGAAGGCTATTCCTCAGAATACTATTGTGTACATAGTTGTGGTGGCAAAGAAATCCCTTGTGTTTGTTGCCCTGAAAGTTCTGTGATAATTATTTTTTAATCAAATTAGTTACTTGCTAGGCTCAGAAATTACCAGCATAGCTGGGTCTATATATGTGCCTTCTGGAGAGTATATCACTCTAAGGCAAAATAAACTTCTCCTTGGACCATCTCTGCTAACCCTTCAGATAATCTTTTGTCCAAGAATGGTGCCCCACGATCTAAAGTGAGGCAGATTCTATAGACTATTCTAAAGGGTACATAATGTTAAAAGTAAGAACGTTATCTTTATCTTTCACCAGATTTCTACTTTATTATTGATTCTATAAAAGCTGTATGATTCAATATTATAATAATGCTGACGTGTTTTTTTCTGTGCTTCCAAGGATTTTTGTCTGCCATGGCAAGTATGTTCATTTAAATCACTGCATTTATTTTGTGCTTTGTAAATAAAAATACAGGTCATTTCCAATAGACTCCATTTTAAGCAAATACCGGTAATTCTGATTTATAAAAATGATTCCCTTTTTCTCTGTAATAATAAAACAGTACCACTTGGCACTTTAATGGGGGCATATTCATTTCTATCTCTATTCACTTCTATCAGATTTTTAAAATGTATTTAACAAAAGGGTGAACTCTTGATTTTCACCCATTGATAAATATCCCATAGAAATGAATTAAGAAGGCAGCAGAATTTCACCCTGGTGAGTCCCAGTTTCTCCATTGGGGCTGCAGTCATTTTCCTATTGGGATGCTAGCTCAGAGATACTTGGCAATGATATATTTATTTACTTACATACCAAAAAACGTTATATGCACTCACACGAAAAAATAATGTTTTATCTGCACTAGGAGCACAGTTAAGCAGAGAATAATGGACACAACATAATCTTTTTTCAATTGTTTTAAACATGGATCTGTATGATAAAATATTAAAAATATAGAAAAATCTTCGCTGTCATTTGCACAATGCTAGAAAAAAGTGTTCATTTAATATGATACTGATACCTGTAGAACTACACTATGCATTTATGCTATGTGGTGTCAGCATGTTTGGTGCATTTAACTGAAAAAACTTCATTCCACTTGGTCTGACTCCTATAAAACAGATTGGCATTTGCCACCTCAGTACTCTAAGCACATTTAATGTAGCACAATTGTAACTTAAAATATGCATACCACCCAACACACTAAAAAGTACAATTAATACAGCACTTTTTCTGTTTCTTTAAGGACTGGAGATATATCTTGGCTGACGGGGAAGGGATCTTAGCACAGACCGTTGTTCCCAGTGGAACCAAATTGCAATTGCATCGAGCAACAAGTGCATGTACAACTGCCAATACAATGCATTTTACTTACAAAAATATGTGCCAACGCACTGTTGATTGTGTGCTGTGAAATAGATGCTTTTGCATTTCTCATCTAGCTATCTAAGGAATATACAGTAAGCCATGGCCTTCTGCTGAGACTTCCGTGATCACAAAGGAAGTACCAAGCCGATCATGAAACCAAGAAAGAATATAAAAAGACTTTAAAGAGTTTATTGCCTAAGCTTTAAGTGTTACTGGGGAATGCACTGAAACAAATCATGTGAAGAACAGAAAGAGGAATCAGAGTTTATTTTTTTGTAAAGAACTCAACATTTTATACAGAGCCTGTAGCAACCGCACATTCTGCTGACCTATCAGGGGCATTATAACTGCTGAAATGTCTATGGTGAAATCATTTAACATCCTGGTTATCCAAAGTTGCAAGGAATATGGTGTGACTACTTCCTACATATGCTGCTCCTACTCATTTTGGTAGTTTTCTGAAATGTACATACAAATTTCATCCAAAATACATAAGATATTTCAGAAGAAATAAAAGAGACAAAGTATTCATTTTCTTGTCAGATTTATTTATCACAAATAGTAAAGCAAGTGGGAGACTGTGACTGAGATGATACAAGTTTAGCTCCACTGCTATTTTAAAAAATCCAGAAAAATATTCTTATGTCCTCCTCAGCAGTATGCACCAGCAGAAATGTTTAGTCAGGTCACTGGAATGTTAAATTTAAATGCGAAGAGTATTTTCATTGTCGAGATTATTCTGGTATATTTGCATCTGCAATTTCCATTATATTTCCAATAAGTCCCTGGCATATTCAGCCAACCAATCATCTGTGTAATTAAGCAACAACTATAGAGCCACTCACATGTTATTCCCAGAGCACTGGCTTCTGTATCAAATCATTTTTACATGTTAAAATATAACCGAAAGCCAAAATGTCTGGTTCCTGCAAACAGTATGGACTTTTATGTATGACAAGCACAGTAAGCAAGAAGTGCAGTAGTCTTCTACTTAAGTAATGTTCAACAGCATAAATGTAGATATCTATAAAAAAAGTTTACACATTTTGAGGAAAGAAAGATTAATGTGGGGAAAAGTGATAAGGAGCCACCTGTCCGCCCTCTCTTTAGTGTAGATTTGCTCACGAAACAAAGTGGTGTATATTCATATACAGAGATCAGTACACTCCCATAGGAAAGGCGGGTTATTGCCAAAATGTTTAAGCTGATGTGGCACTAGTAACGCTTTAGTTGAAACAGACTTTGCTGTAATGGCTTTACGGGTGTCCTTGTGCTTCTTGGCCTTCTGCTTTTATGCCACAGCGACAGAAGACAAAAATAACATAACACTTATAGAAGATACTGAAATTGCTAGAGGAACAGTAATTGTAAGTATATACCCAGGAAAACTACAGCAGAACCATTGTGACAAGTTGATTGAAATTATGATTGGTCTTCATGGACACTCAGATTGGGAAATATAGCAACAGTCACGTTAATGGAAAAAGTGTTTTATCCCCACTGATAAAAATTGTGTGTGACAATAGTTTTCTTGTTTGTTTAACAAAGATAGTTGCCTGCTTTGAGATGGGGAACCCAATATTATGGAATGCCAAAAAAGGTATCTAGCATTTTGTCAGATTCTGAATTTGCCAAAAAAAGTTGCTGTAAATGTTTTCATACTGGGAAGTGTTCTTATAATGTCTGTCCAGAGGGACAACATCTAGCCTAGAAAAGGTATTTTGTGTTGATATCTTTAAATTAGGGTGTTGTGTAATAACATGATCCAGCATTCTAACTGCACTTTTTTGGATCCTAAGAATTTGTTCCCCCCTTGCTAACCCAGTATCAAATATTACATTTACATTGGCATGATGGCTGAATTTGTTCAAGTTACAGTGTGATTTAGACCGTGGGTGCCTAATGAAGAGCCTGTTTTCTAAAATGCAGAAACCCTGTACATTAACAAGAGCACATGCAAGAAATTCATGCAATAGTCTGACCTTGTGTGCTTGTAATAATGTATAGCATAGTTACTTTAGTTACTCTTTAATAAGAAATATGGCAACATGATAACAATCTTGCTGATATTTTATAAATAGAGTAAACAAAAACCTCTCTGGTATTCCCAAACCTTATTGAACCCTGGACATTACAGACCTACTGTATGTATGTGCCTCCTGAACCCTATGAAGCGGGAGACTATGATCGTTGGTGCAGGAAGAATGTAATATGTATAACACAGATGTTTCTGGGTCTCCCTTATTAAGCTAATTGCTTGCTTTTTTCAGCTTCTTACAGTTAAATAGAATAGTTTGGGGAAGACTTGGACCACTTCAAGAAACAACATGTTTGTAGTAGGACCCTGTTAGTCTATTGGTAGATAGGTGTTTGACTGTGTAATGATTATATAGATGCCTATCTGACTTTGCAGGTGTAATTCAAGAGACCCCTCTATCATCATGAAAAGTAATTAATTTGATTCTTTGGCTCATATAGGCAGTTTCCAACCAGAAAAATTGCATCCACCTGGTTACCTATTAAAATATGTTTTTGTAACTTGGTTGCTATTTTGCCTATTTGCTAATTATAAGGAATTAGTGCTTAGTTATTCTCCATGTATATTTTATATAAGAATTTAACAAATGTTTTTCATTTTCAGGCACCAAGTGTTGTAGGATGTTCCATTAAAAAGAAGCCTGAACTTTACAAGTTCATGATGGAGATCTGGGCACTTTAGTATCCTTTGTTCCTGAAAATATGAGGGACCCCATTAGAAGTTTAGTTGGACCTCCAGGTTCCTTTACAATTAGGACATTAGGGACTGTTTCAACTGTAATAAGTACTGCTTTTTCAGGGTCCCGGGGATAGTGTGGCCCTGCTGATGGCTGCCCAGGCATAATTATCAAATGGCGAACTCTCACCCATTAACAAATATACACCTAAAAATCCCATAAGAAATGAAAAGAGAATGGTGGAACATCACTCTGGCAGATTGTAGCTATTTTTTGATAAATATGCCACTAATTTGGGAAAAGGAGTAATAATAATTAGAAAACAAAACCATTCATATATGCATTTCTCTTAACCCCACATTTATAGCCATAACCTTAAATATGAATCCACTGAAGCAAAGGAACCTCAAATAATATTCTACAATTTTAAAAATGAAATTCTGAAGGTTGGTATTATACATAACATTTTATGAAAAATATAATAATAAACAGTTTGAACAATGAATTTAAAACATGAATTGCCATGCCAGTTATTATTGTTGTTTACATGTAAAATGTTCTCTCTGAACCTCACGTAGAAGTTACTGCATTGTGTTTTCTATCTATACTACTGTGTTTAGCCACATTTGAATCAGTTTTCTGAACATGGCCAAACCCACTCAAAGGAGCTTTTAATGATATTTATTCATGACCTGCCACTTAATCCCCCATAAAAAGAAACTGCAAGTGTTCTTGGCTAATGGCCCATTTGATGTTTTTTCCACCAGTGGAAGAACGTCTAGAACCGCCTCTGCCCCCTGTCACTGATTGGCACTGCTGGTACAGGCAGATTTTGGCCCAAAACTGTGTATTTAAGGCCATTTGGATGTATAGGTGAATCAGCAGATCTGTTGGCATCTGCACACATGTGTGTCTGCATCCAGAAGCACTGTGTTAGCCTGGGTGCAGACACATAGAACAGATTCTGGTGTGGAAAAGTGTAAGTATGCATTTTTGTGCCAGGGCAACGCAGTGCCTCTGGGTGCAGACATACAAGTGAGCCGATGCCAGCAGTGGGGCAGTGAGAAACATCCCCGTGTGGCATTACTCTAAGGGGCCGATTTACTAATCCACGATTGGATTGAAAGCGTCTGCATGCGTTTTTTTCGTAATGATCGGTATTTTGCGATTTTTTCGTTGCCGTCGCGACTTTTTCGTAAATTGTCGGGACTTTTTCGTAGCCGTTACGACTTGCGCGAATTGTCGCGACTTTTTCGTAGCCGTCGCGAAAAAATCGGAAAGGTTTGCCCGCTGTTTACTAGCACTCAATACGAAAAAGTCGCGACAATTCGCGCAAGTTGTAACGGCTACGAAAAAGTTGCGACAATTTGCGCAAGTCGTAACGTCTACGAAAAAGTTGCGTCAATTCACGAAAAAGTTGCGACGTTGACGAAAAAATCGCAAAAATACGAAAAAGTCGCAAAATGTTCGTTTCCAATACGATTTTTTCCCATTCGGGATTCGGATACGTGAATCAGCCCCTAAGAATTCAGGCATTTGTCTGGTGTAAAAAATGTGGCATGGGCATAAGGCAAAATATAATGCATTTTCTAAGTCTGTGACTATGAAGATTTTCATTCATCCAGGTCATGGTATATCTAGTATAAATACATCTAAAGCAACTGGACTTGTTAAGTAATTATGTAACAAGTCATATTGCTTTAGATTGATTGATACTAAAGTCTATGCAAGTGTAGGAAAAACACAAGCAACTTTTTGTGGTATTTTCCTTGTATGATAGTTTATTTATGAAAAACTTGAACTTAATAATCATTTATGCATTTTGTCACCAAAAAAAATCACATTGTTCCATTTATTTATAATGAGGCTGAAAATCCTGAATGTTTTAATAAACAAAAAATAAAACATAAAATTGTTATAGAAAATTCTCATTGACTTCTATTAAAAGTTGACTTCTTCTTTGCTGTTTTTTTTTTTTTTTATAAAATACATGATTATTTGTACTTTTTATCCTGTGTTTTTTCTCAAATGAAGGAAAAAATGCATACTCAGTTTTCGATAAATAAACCCCTATGGGTTGCTGATATCTATATCTCCTTTAAATCATTAATCCCCAGAGCACTTTAATGTTGAGATTAACAATTTGTAAAAGATATTGGTATATCTGGAAGAAATTCTTTGTAATGAATTGGTAACCTTAGCTATTGCTCAGTGCACAATATAGATACTTATGGGGAGATTTACTAATCCATGAACGGACCGAAAGCGTCCGAATGCGACTTTTTCGTCTTCGTCGCCAATTTGTCGTATATTTTCCGTGACTTTTTCGTCGCCGTCGAAAAAAAAATCGTATTATCGCAACGAGTACGAAAGTTTCGGATTCATTCAAGCTTTGGTATTGTGACTTTCCTTGGGTCAGGTTGGAGCTCCACAGTGCCATTGAGTCCTATGGAAGGCTTCATGCAAAGTCGCAAAGGTTTTTCCGCCATTCATGATCGTTCTATACGAAAACGTCGCGATGGTGACGAAATAGTTGCGCAAAATACGAAAAAATCGCGACGGCGATGAAAAAGTCGCAAAATTTTCGTTTCCAAATTGATTTTTTCCCTTTTGGGATTCGGATTTGTGGATTAGTAAATCTCCCCCTTAGTAAATCAGTTTTCTTGCAGTAGTAGATTTTTCAGAAAAGAAACCCCTAAAATCCTAACGAAAAAAATGTGGAAACTAAAACCTTGCGAACTTCTATAGAAGTTAATGGGAGGTGCATTTTCAATAATCAAGCAACTTTGTGTTTTGACTTTTTTTAAACATTATGAAACAATGTGATCATTTGTGCAATCAAGTTTTTTTTTTTTTTGGAACAATGTAAAAGAATTTTTGCATTCAAGGTTTTCGGTAAATGTGCTAGTGATCAAGAAAATAACCTTATTAAGGTTAATTGCATTTTTTCTTGCGATTAAGTTTTGAAACAAGGTTTTCAAAAATGGATAAATTGGCCTTACCTTCTCCATTACGTCTATATAGAGAGTGTGAGAGGTGCGCCATCATGCTTTATGCTCTGTGTAACAATAATACTTGAAAGATATAAAATATCTAAAACAAATGATAAAGTGCTTTGTTATTTTCTAGGTGGTAAAAATAGGAGGGAGAACAGCTGATGAAATTAGCGCTATCTTGGATGATGCTGGATTTTACAAGAAATCAAAGAAAGGGGAGGAGGTGCCTAAGGAATTCCAGCACCTGCCACTGAGAGCACCTCGGGATGAGCTGTGAATATGAGCACCCAATGCAAAGCCTGCCCCGCCCCAAACTGAGGAGAAACAATAAAAAAATTTAAATTAATCAGAAAAAGATTTTTTATAATAAAATATTTGTAGATCGCAATAATTTCAGTTTCATCTCATCTTGCAGGTAAATCTCATGCGGGAAATAAAAAACCACAACACATAAAAAATATAGCATTTCTCGTGTCAAGCAAACACTGTATAATACTGATTTTATATTGTTTGCTTTTTATATCTTCCCTTTCAGGGGTGTCAGAAAAGTCTTACAAGTTAGAGAAGGGAAGGACATTGAGTGGAAGGAGGAATGGAGGAGAATCTCAGGTGGGGAGGGAGGGTCACTAATATCACAACTATTTTTGGATTCAGTACCACTAGGGTTGCCACCTGGCCAGTAAAATTCAAGCTTGTTATTAATAAGAACCGTTATGAATAAGAAAAAATGCTAACAATATAGGAAGGTCAGTTTTGTTTCAGAAAAGGTAGTAACCCTATGTACCTCCACATTCTGTGCTGTAGTAAAAAGTTAGCCAAATGCACATGTCAAATGTGTGTGTAAATATGTTCTGCAACATTCTGGCCTCTTTTCAACCTTTTATAAGAAATGCCAGAACAGGATATAATGCT
Source organism: Xenopus tropicalis (assembly GCF_000004195.4). NCBI lineage: Eukaryota > Metazoa > Chordata > Amphibia > Anura > Pipidae > Xenopus > Xenopus tropicalis. The sequence continues at coordinate 166,773,926 of NC_030677.2, forward strand.
TTCATTCACCGACACCATAATCAGTTTTTATCAGGAGTCCATTCATGGAGGAAACAGACACAAATATGTTTGCATCTTGTACCTATCTATGCTTGTGTCTTTCAATATAAAGGGAAGGTATGAATTAAAAAAGAGAAAAAAGTGATCAATATACTACATCTATTTAAAAATGCAATGATTTTAGTTAGGACTGCACATAGGTGAAGCCCTCCACCAAAAGAAAGTAAACAAATGTGTCAAATCTGTTGTGTCATCTCATGATGTCGTATTTGTAAGCAATGGAGCCCACTGAAAGGCTCATGTTTCCTCCATTACTTTATGTAACCACAAGTCAGTATAAAAGTACACTAACTACAAAGTCAATGTATAGTAATGTTGTACCACATACACCTTTGTTGCACAACAAGTCCCCATGGTGTATCTATTTAGGTTTTTACAAATATTATCCCAATTGCATAACCCTAAGGTTTGTGCAGTAAAAACATTATAATTTTATTTGGACAACACTGGTCTGTTTTAATATTGCTGCAATATCTTCTTTTTTGGATTTGATGTTATTATTATAAAACAATGTTGTACATTGTAGCGTATACAAATGTTGTGAATATACAGCATGCTTGCACAGCATTTAAGCTGCTTTTGGCTTGCAAGTTACAATAGGCCATCCTCTGATTCTAGAAGATGAGTGCCTGACTGCTCAGAAAATCCAGTCCAACCATGCTTCCCATAGGCCAGTTGGTCATTGCAGTCGCAACTCTCTCCTAATTTTCTTGAGGCCAGCTTATTTGTTTGAGGAATAGCTTACAAGGGGCAACCTTGTGGATGACCAGTAAACTCAAAACAAATGTACAGTATAAGAGGGTTGAGGGTTACATTTGTAGTTAGTTCAACGGGTGCTTCTTATTATTTCCTTGCAGGCATGGAATCAGAAAATCCTTTGTCCCCAAATGCCTAATCAGTAGTTGCTTCCATAGGCAGGAGCTGTTCTTTTCCAAACACACTCCATATTGAGTAAGAATTATGATCTTTTAAAGATCTTTACCAAAGAAGGAACATGGAATTTTATTTGTGGACTGACAACCCAATTACACAACCCATCATTCTTCTGAACACAGCAACATCCAGAACCCAGGTTGCATATTCACTGACACTATTTTTTGATATATAATCTTCTAAACTGTAGGTCTAGGTAATACTCGGGCATTTTCTCCAGCAAAAAAACAATATTCTAAAATATTCAATTGAGATGTGATTCCACTGGCAATAATGGGGTTAGTGGTGGCCAATTTTGATGCCACAATTTGGAAAAATTGGTTAAACATTCAACAATGAACATAATAATATTACAGTAGGAGAAAGCTTGAGTTTATATTGTAAATTGTGACTATTTTCTCTAGACAAGCAATATGGTGCAAAAAGTTAGATTACAAACCAGTGGAGGATAGGAAAGTTTAATATACATTGGAAAAAATACTGCACAGCAGGATTGTACCAAATTAGCTCTCTTCAGGTTCTGATTAAAATAATCCTTTAGTAAAGCAGCCTGTTGCAAATCCCATTGAAACATTTTAATCAACATGCAAGGATGACAGTAATCCTGTCTGATCTCTATAGAAAGACAGAGTTAGCATCTGCTAAGCAGTGGTGATGGCTCTTCTTACTCCACTGCCTGGCAGCGTACGGCATGGACTTGCCAGAATTAGTGGATCTCTCTTCATTCAAAATAAGACCAGAGACTGTGGAGAACAACATGCATATCAGTCAGGTATTGTGCCTTGTAACTCAGGAATAAGTGATATGTTTTGTGCTGCCAGATTTTGCAATCTGAAGTAAGGCTCAAAGCATAGCCCAGAAGTAGCCATCTTTTTACAGTTACAGTTGTAAGTTTAAATCCATGCAATGACTCCAAGCAGAGTCATTATTATGATTTGTTTGTATCTGTATGTAACATGTAGGTTTGATGTACACACCCATATATTGCAGTGCTGAAGTATAGGTTGGTGCTTTATAAATACTTGTTAATTTGTTCTTCCTAATGAATAGATTGTACTTGACAAAGGACAATTCTTTATACAAAATTTAATACAATACAGGTAATTGTCCTATTTTTTAATGTTTATATTATTAATAGGCACATCAAAGTTTGTTTCTTTTACACCCAGCTTCTGAAGCTATTATCATCTCTGGCATTCTATGGAGACAGGCACATTTAGGTCTCCATCTGTGAAAAGCCAATCTGCTTTATCCCAATAAGCTGGGAAGGAGAGGGCAGTTTTCCGAAGCTATTCACAACTGCAGTCTGCAAGATTAAAGGGGACTTCACCCTAAGCTTTTTGAAATGTAAACATAATTTTAAGCAATGTTGCAATATATAGCAATTAAAAACATATGGAACAGTTACCTAAGCCTTTGGAACAGTTACCTAAGCCTGTTCCCTGTTGTCCTGCTGATCTGGCTGTCTACTTTGACAACTCAAATAAAATGTAACAGTAGTCGACTGTCCTCAGCCTGCCTTCAACCTGCATCCTCCAAGTCCCAGAATCCACTGCACATAATGTCAATAAAGAAAGGAACATCACAGTCAGGGGCGATTCTGGACATATCGCCGCCTGAGGTGGCTCCTGGATGCCGCCCCCCCCCCGCTCCCCAGCGCTTACCTTCTGAGCGCAGGAGCGGGTCCGGGGGCAGTGAGATCGCTAGTGCAGAGAGCGCAATTGCGCTCTCTGCACTAGAAGAGCCGAATTTCCGGTTTAAAAACCGGAAATTCGGCTCTTAAAGTTACCAGGAGCTGATTTTTGCGCTTCTGCTGCCCCTGTTTACAGTACAATGCATTGTGGGTTATATAGTTCCTGCATGCTGCCTATAAGTTGTAGAGGAGTTGTTACAATTTGTAACATCAATGTTTTAGTACTTCCTTCCCTGACAGTATTTCAAATGATGCAGCACCTGAAGAACTATTTTGCAGCTGGATTTCAGCATATACAAATGGTATTTATACAAATAAATGTACTAAAATGTATTCTTATGAAATACTGCACAATAACAGAAAAAAGGACATTTAAAGCACAAATGTTGTTACTTGATATTGATTTGATGCTGCAAAGTTCTGCTCTCAAAGCTTCAGTCTTAACAAGGCAAAAATGTTTGCAAATGGTCAATGGGCTGAAAATAAAATATCTGTATATTTTCCTTTGTTTTAGGCCATGACCTACTGTCAAGCCTTCCACTACAGATGATGTTATATTTCAATGCTTTCTTTTTTCCTTTCTGGATTATATCAGAGATCATTACCATGGAACTCAAGGTAAAGTGTTTTATTATGTTCTTCTAATATGAAGATATCTAGTAGCCCTGTAGCCATACACACAAGCTATGGGGGCAAATTGATTCAGATTCAAATTTGACTTCTTGCTGCATTTTCCAAACAGTTAGCAGAGGGGGATCACTAAGCGGATTGCTTGTATTATTACAGGCATAAGTGTTTTGTAGTGTCAATTAAAACAAAAGAGCTTTACCCATTTATATTCAGGATCATCAGAGGTGCTCTGTGCTATTTGTTAAATAGGAAAAGAGAACAGAGAAGGTAAAGTCACATTATAAAATATAAAGAGTCCATAACGTCCAGAACAGATTAAAAATGTTATAGGTTTTCCCTGGTTAAAAAAATGTATCTTCACTGGTTCTTTGATATATAATTAGAAATAAAAGAATCAAAAGAAAATAATGGACATACAGTATTATGATAATAGAACAGACATTTTTTATCAATTATATTTCTCCATCTCATTCATTTCTTTTTGGAGATCAAATTTTCTTTATACTGTTTCAGTTTGGTCGGCTGTCTGGTTACTATCAAATTCTTCTGACCACATCCTTGGTTATTCTTACATTAGTAGAAAGCTTGAGATTGTATATTGGATATGTTGGAAATTTACATGAAAAGGTATGTTTAAAGAATTTTGATTTCTTTCAGTACAAAAAAAAAAGTAATGTTGGACTGATTTACTACAGTTAGTATTTATTGTGCTAGTGGGGGCTGTTTGGGCCTCTGTGTACTTGAACTACTAGGGCCTATTTTGAAACCCAGTCCAGTGTAGTGCCACTCTCCCACTAAAATAGCACTGCCGACCACAGTCTTCTCTGCATTCAAAGGGGAAGCAATTAGCCACACGCAATAAATCTTCCACACTGCCCATACTATTGTGAAAGACCCCTATATTTTCCTACTGAATATTAACTCCTTAACTAATGGGTAGTACACCTTTGTTAAGCATGAGCAGAATAAATAGGCTATGTAATAAAAATACATTCAGCATATTGTCAGCACTGTATTTAGGTCCATTGCCACCCTACCTAGGCCCTAGACAATGACCTCCCCCCCAGCTGGCGGAAGTGACATCACGTGCACGGCTGAGCGTGACCTCACATCCATCCATCATCGACTTTCAACCCCTCATCACCCCCAGCTCCACCACCAGATTTACTAGGTTTGCTAGGTAATGTAAACATTTTTAGGTGATAGTTACTCACACATAACATAAGCCCTGTGATTCTGATTTATCCATGACAAGGCATTTAAAAGATCCTGTAGAACAGTGATTCCCAACCAGTGGCTCAGGAGCACCATGTTGCTCACCAATCCCTTGGATGTTGCTCCCAGTGGTCTCAAAGCAGGTAGTTATTTTTTAATTTCTGGCTTAGAGCCTCCTGAAGGCTGCCAGTCCAAATATGGGCTTCTAAATAACTAATCACAGTTTGGGGACCCTTGCTATAGAACACAGATACTAAATACAGTAGAAGAAACAAATTTCAATGTGAAAACCATGTCACAAACTAATCACAGTGCACTTTATGTCTTTTGACAGGTTCCAGAACTGGCTGGCTTTTTGATCCTGACCCTTTTAATACAGTTGCCTCTGCTCTTATTCCTTTTGACTGATAACAGAAATTTACTTTTGCCCTTGGATCTTGCAGTTCACATGATTTATCTGATGTTTATTAATGCAGAGATAGTAATTTCCTTCCTGGTTCTTAAAACCATGACAAGACAGTTTGCTCTTGAATATTACTTACAACAGTCTGAGATTCTGGTCAGCAAACATGTCCCAGTTAATAGAACTCTTCTAAGGTTCCAGAACACCACCACCAGCATAGCAGAACAATATGGGAGTGATGCATTAATGTACTAAGGTATAAGCAAATTCTGTTTCTGGTTTTCAAACCAGCAGGAATTAAGGCTGAATATCTGTATTTCCTAATTACAGAGTTCTTTGCACTTGAAAAGGCTAAACACAGAGGAGGGATTTGGTACACAGAAAAATATGGAGATATGAAGACAAAAATGACAAAAAAGAGAGGGAACCAGAAAAAGTGCAACAGATAAACAAAGAAAAGGAAGTGTAAGACAAAACATAACAGAGGGAGAGAATGGCTGAAATTAGAGATTTGTTGAGGGAGAGAGAGAAAAAAAACCTGATTAGCCACAAGTTCTGATTAGCCACAAGTTCTGATTAGCCACAAGCACACCACTTGGAGGGAACCCCAATCACTTAAGGCTAAGTTATGCAAGTAAACAAACCAAGGGTGGGACAGCTATTGCAGAAGGAGGTGAGGATACACTAGGGTTTAATAAGCACGAAAGAAAAAAAAACCATCAACCACAGGTTCAGTTTAGCCACAATACAGCATAGAAAGGCAAACCATATTCCTACAGCGAGGCAACAGTAATTTTGGCCTCTGGAGATAAAATATGCTTACAGGTTTTCCAAATGAAAAGCCAATACAATTGGCAATAAAGATAAAACAAGGTTTAACAAAAAAAACCCCACAAATTTATTTTCATATTAACACAAAAACTCTCTGTGACATGGTAATAAGGTCAAAATGATGGAATGAGAAGCCATATTTAGCTGCACAAGTATGCAGGCACATTTCTTTTATTTGAAAATGTCCTTCCACTTTTGGTGAGTACAATATTGTTGCAATAAAAAAAAAATATAATCATGTTTGCTTCTCCGGTGCATCACAAAATGGTATATTATCTAAAAGAAGGTCTTTCCTTGCTTGCAGCACTGAAATAAAAAGATAAAGATAGGTGAAGACACAGAGCATTATGCAACCATAGACAATTGAATACAATTCATCAGCCCTGAGCAACAAAACTGCCAGAACTAGCTATTGTCCCACTGTATATTCTGCCAAATACCTCCTCCCTCCTTGAGAAACCTTTAAACCTTTTACCTATATCTGCCTTAACAGTAAGGTTTATAAAGTTTGGATTTAATGGCCAGTTTTGCAGCCTTTTTTACACTGCCATATGTTTATTTGAATACACTGTAGTACATAATTTCATTTATATCTTTCAGCTTATTTGTGCCATATGAGACTGGCTTGTGCAGGTAGATGGTTATGTTTCTCATAGATATTCATGACATTTGTATAATTCAGTAAATATAATGTAGCTGGAAGTGCTTGTAGACCTTGTAACTTATATAAAAAGGCAACCAACAGACTGGTGAATTTCACAAATATAAAAGGACATGTGAACAGCTTTGCACTTTGTAAATAAGCCCTATATTCTCTCTCTTGACAGTCAGATCTCCTCTTGTCCAGGTATACCTATAAAAGTACTCCTTTTTTAGTCTGGAACCCCAAATATGGATTGACACGTGTCAGCTTCAGAAATGTGCACTTGCACACAACGCAAAGGCACCCATTCAAACAAATATTTTTTAGAGTAATTTTTAGAACTATTTTGTCAGGATAGGTGAACATGATGGGTGTAAAATTCAATAAAATTACAAATCAATCTCTCTCCCTTTTCTGTCCCACATGTCGCACCCTGAAGTGCAAAGCTTTTTGCTCACATTGTATTAAAATGAGCCATTATATCCTAGAATTAGCCTTTAATTTGTTGAGATTACACTCTCTCCCAGATAACAATCTCCTGTAGTGTTAAGCACAGTGCAGCCTCTGCAATCCCTGTTCTATTCACATTTCTGGCACTGTAGTATACAATGAAGTTATGAGTAGGAAAATGTAATATATACTACATACCTAATTTATTTGAATCTGTATGAATGCCCTGAACAACAGATGTTCTGAGAACAATTTCAACATCAGTTCCAAATTTCAGCAGCTGTCAAGAAAAATACAAATAATTGCTCACAACAGATTGTAAAATGTACTTTAAAGGGAAACTGAAGCCTGAAAAAATGAACATGGCTAAAAATGTTGATTTATATATACAATCTTGCTGCACCACAGGTTCAGAAACCCTATAACAGTAATAATCCGTGCCTTTGAACTGTTCTTGGCATCTTGCTAACTTCTAATCAAATCTGATCATCTCTTGAATATCACTGCACATCAGGTTAAAAGGAAGCTGATGCAGACTGCACTGCTCTCTATGCTGTCTTGAAAAGTCCATCTGAATGAATTACTACATCAGCCTGGTACTGTGAATATTATATTGTGTATGTGTGTGTGTGTGTGTGTATATATATATATATATATATATATATACATATACATATATATATATATATATATAAAGGAACAAACGGAGCACACCCTATTAAAGTTCAAATGCCCAGGGTGCTCTTCCTCAGGAAAAGCACAGTTACTGCTCGAAACGTTGGATTTCTTTGCTAAAATAAACTTATCATTTTTTGCCAAGTCCTGGTGTGTGCAGCTCACTGTCTTGCTTATATATATATATATATATATATATATATATATATATATACACACACACACACATATACATACATGGAATATTGAGAATTGGTCTCTAAACTCAGGTAACTGAAAGTAGCAAAGATAATGTGAATTTAGCAGAAAATATGAGGATCTTCTGGGGGTGTTTTCGGAGGCACAGATCTTCACTGCTGCATGGTTTCTTTGGGTTGGCACAAAAAAGCCAAAACATAATTTTTGTCCTAATCTTTGTTGAGCTACAGTTCCCCTTTAAATGTATGCATAATATATACAGCATATAAGGAGTATGTTACAAAAGGTTAAACTTTTGCAATTCTTTCCCTATCATACTATGCAATTGATATATATATTCTCTGCGGGCATCTCTCTTCATGTATGGCCTAGAAGCACAGGTTATACATATCGTTATTGCATGATGGTTTAAAACAGTTTGGAGGAAAGCATGCATGATTTAAAATACCATATTATTGCTCCCAGATGTTCACTGTACCTTGAGGTAGAATAAATGCAAGTTATAATCAACTATGTCAATTCCAGCTTGAACTGACCTTATGGTATACTGACAATGAGCCCCTTCTTTCAGGAAATTGGGAGCAATATATTAAAGTATTTTATTAAATTCTTGATTAAAAAGTAACTTTATTGGAGTATAGGCGGTACTCTGCCTAAAGAAAAACACCTGAGCCTCTTTCTCCCTGTGGTGAGTTTTTGGACATATTTTATAGTCTTGCATATTATAGTATTTTCCCTCTTTTTCCAAAGGTTAGTGATTCAAGTTAGCCAAAATAATTGCTAGTAACAATTCCTGCACATAGAAAATCAGAAAAGGGAAACTCTTTCCCTATATATATTAATTTCATTTAAATCAAACTTTTTCTCTGCAGACATTACAAAGCAGATGGACATTACCTCTGAAATTTTGGCAGGAGAACATTCACTTTTGTTTTTCTTAAACTCTTCATTGATTCTTCGTCTGGCAGCTAGGAATCCAAAATTACAGAATCCAAAAATTTATTTCAGAGTAGAAAAGTGAATTCCTTTGCTAAGCAGAGCTGGCTACAACAAATATCCTCATAGAGTTAATTAAAAATATCACACTAAAACAATAAAAGGTTCAATAATACTGAATACAAATAGTACAAATATGTATTAAAACCTTTACCATTATTATTATTATTAATAATAATAATAATAATAATATATGCCAAATATAAGCCTAACTTTTCCAATATGCTGCCAGGTATTATGTACTAAGAGCCAAACATAAACATAAATCTACATAGGTAAATAATATAAACTAATCATTTGGCACCCCCTAGTGATTAACTATTTCCATCTTCTTTAAGGTCCTATTTTTGGATCAATAATACCCTGCTAGCATTTTCAAAAGCCATGAGTGACTTTTTTTAAGTGGTTAAAGTGAAATAACTGCCCAGTCTGTGCAACTGTTATAAGCAAAAGACACACACTAATAAACCAAACACTCTGCATCTTCCTTTTGCTACTTTGTGAGTTATACAACAATAAACATAATTGTTGGTTCATCAGAAATACCCATACTGGTAGCTGCCATTCCAACTTTCTATGGCTAAAGGTCCCCATACACGGGCTGACTATAGCTGCCTATATCGGTCCCTTGGACCGATTCGGCAGCTAATTGGCCCGTGTTTGGGCAGAACAGAGCTGCCTGGCCAACCGATATCTGGCCTGAAATTGGCCAGATCTCGATTGGCCAGGTTAGAAAATCCGGTCGGATCGGGGACCGCATCGGCTCGATGATGCGGTCCCCGAACCGACTGCCCCATAAGCTCAAATGGGCCAAACGATCGGATTATTTTTTTTTAGTCCCTTGCTACCCGATATCGCCCACCCGTAGGTGGGGATATCGGGTGAAGATCCGCTCGCTTGGCGACATCGCCAAGCGAGCGGATCTTATAGTGTATGGGCACCTTTAGTTATAACACTTGACTACATTTGTAGGTATATTTCCTCCATTACAACATATATTTATTATTGTAAATGCTTACACCAGCAGCATATATAGAGTTTGCTGAAATAAAGAAACAGACCTTAGCAACATTAAAGTGGATGTCAAAAATTGACTTTTGCTGATTACCATTTTCCTGTTAGAGCCTTTCCTCCATAAGTAATAAAAGGCACACGGTTTGCTCAGAAACAGTACCCAAAACCCCACCCACTGTACAGTTTTCTCATAATTTTCATCAATTTGGACCACATAACTTTATAAATAAAACTGACAAGATTGTTTTGCCATCAATACACACTTATTCTAGCTTAGTAGGAGCTTTCTTGAATATCAGGTTTCCACAAGACAACCCATACCTGTATCTGTTATTTAAAATACGAACCTTCCAGGGCGCGACAATCATTCTGAAATACACACTGCCTTGTACGATGCAACGTTTTGAATAGTTTTAACACCTTAAAATAAAGACTGCTTGTTAGACAGGACTACACAAATAATACTGACTTATCCAATGTTAACAATGGAAAAAAAGCTAATAAAACAGTAATTTTGGTAGTCTTTCCTGAAAAGATGGTAACTAAAGCAATAGCCCTTACCTACTTGCAACTGTTCGAGAGGATGCCTCTCAGTGGCCTATGATTTAACTTACTGCATACTCCTAATGCTTTCTATACATGCCTAGATTTGGCTGGGCAATTTTGACAATATCAAGCACACTGCCCAACCATTTGGACATATATGCAGTGTCGGACTGGCCCACCAGGATACCAGGAAAACTCCCGGTGGGCCCAGGTGTCAGTGGCCCTCTTGCTTCTAACTATTTGCCCCATTTCATGCTCATTCCCTATTTCTGTATGGGAACACAGAAACCTGATAGATGGAAAAATAGAGTATAGTATATAGAGAAAAGAGGCTAGGATAATAAAGAGTTTAAGGGAGGAGAGGAAGAATTAAAGTTTTGGGAGTGGGTCCATGGTCCAGGGTTTTCTGGGGGGCCCTGCCATCTCTGACACTGCATGTATGCCAGATAGGGGGGACTGCTTTGTTCGATCATCCTGCAAGTCAATGTCTGGGCATCATATGTCAATGCACCATGTCAGTGAGTGCAGTTCTGATTGTTTGGATTATTGGCCCAAATGAACAATATGAAGATGGCCATACACATGTACAGCCACTGGAACAGTATTGGTCAGTTTGCTTGCAGGACATACTGGCCAGCCTATGGCAACCTTAACCTATGTGCCTGGGTCAAATTCTATAGTTCTCCAGAAATGGCAATGGGAAACTCCAAAACAAACTGTTCAGCCTTTCTATAAGTTGTTGGTTAGTGGTGTCACAGTTGATTGCATGCGATTTTGCACTCCCATGCAACACTGAAGAGATGAAGCAGGATTTGCACTGGTGCATATACTCATAAGTAGCTGTCTACATTATATAATTTCACCTAAGAAGCACAAAGGCTGCCCAAACTAGCTATAATAACCTACCAGCTACTTCGTTTCCTCACTACTCAGTACCATAACAAGAAACACACACGGGTTACTATCTTACTACCCTCTCCACTCACCTTCATCCTACTGTCCATACCGCATATACTTCCAACAGGGTCAGCACACCCCTCCCCCTGCTAGCTATTGGCCAGGCAATGCACTGACACGCCCCCTACGCGACGCACAAAGGTATGGCGTAGCTTTCAGCCATTACTAGTAATGGCAAAAGGTCGCAATTACCGATGGTTAGATGTATGGATTTCAAAGAGAACACATGAACGTGTATACATTTACGCAATATGTCTGTTTAAAATGTGTCATCGCTCTGCAATGGTAATAAAACATGTCAAACTGTAGGTTCTGTAAGGATACCAAAAATGCGTTTCTCCATACTATTATTTCCTATTCAAACATGTCACCGCCAAGTAGGTACGTCACATGACGAGCAACAACGCAGAACCAGTCAGGGACGCAGTGCGCATGTGCACATCCCTGTCAGGCTTTGCTGCTGCAGGAGGCAGACATGGCTGATGAGATCAGCAAAGCCCAGACAGCCTGCCCAGGGGGAGATACTATCTTTGGGAAAATTATCCGCAAAGAAATCCCGGCCAAGATCATCTATGAGGATGAGCAAGTATGCAGCGGCAGAATCTTTATAGAGTGTGCGGCGCGCTGAGTTGTAAGACACGTGTATCACTGCGCGCAGAGCTGCATATAAATAGCCCGGGGGGTAAGGTGGGAATGTGGGGCCAATATAAACCCGCCCAATGTATTATTCTCATTTCTAAAGTACTTTACAGATTGGAAGGCTCTTATGAGAGTTACACAGGAGAGTGACACAAGCTTTACACATTGCAGAAAGATATAGCCTTAATGTCTGTACCAGGAGTGGCTGCAATCATTTATTCTATAAGAGTCTCTGTAGTTGCACTGTTATTCTGCTACTGCCGGGGAAGGGGGTTCTGTTACATATGAAGTGCAACATTTGCCCACAAATTGCCAGGCTTTTTACTCATAAGCTGCTGATCATCATGTTTTATACTGGGAAGAAAACTCCAATTCAGATCTCTGCTCCATAAGAATGTGCTTTGGCAGGACTGTATTCTGCCTGTGACATTTCTGCCACAAAACATTGTGTGTGTATGTGACAGTAGCCTTAGTTACATGAACAACTTCCATATAATATGGATGCAATTTGTACGTATATTTTTATTTATATAGCACTATGTACGTACACAGCACTGTGCAACTGAACAATAAATTAATAAACAAGTAGGGGGCTATTACTATAATAGATAAATATAATAATGAATACAAATAAATAAAAACAGTTGCATTAATGATTCTACAGAGCTAAGTGATAAGACACTAGAGGATGGAGATCCCTGCCCCTAAGAGCTTACAATCGAAATATTTGATCTATTTAATGTTTTAATTCAAGCTAGGGTTATGTCCTAAATATTCTTTTCAGCTGACTTGAAAGGCAGGGAACATCATTTTAACATGTTTTTTAATGTATACTAAGGAGCAGTTGTTAAAGGGGCGATTGAGACTCAAGATTCACAAAAAAAGTGTTAAGGGTGGCCAGAGTTAGCTAAAAGATCGAATTACCACAATGGAGACAGAAGTGTTCAGAGTGAGTTGATGCAGTCACTTTTCTGACTAGAAAATCAAACCTGCCCGATCATCACCTGGCTGATATTAGACCTGTCGGGTGTCCCCATACACAGGCAGATAAACTGCTGAATCGATCTAAAGCACTTGAATCGGCAGCTTAAATGTGCCCTTGTATGGCACCTTCAGTATTTACACTCAAATTGACGAAAGGAATTGAGTATATGAGAAATAAGTTCTCTGGTGAAGAGTGCAGAAAGATAAATGAAAAAGAAACAAGTGTTGTTGTGATTTTGATAAATTTGCCCTGATAAATTTTGCACTCTTGTATCTGCCCCTTTTTTGCTTTGAAACGTAAGGGCTAAAGTACATGGGGGGTTTTGGTTGTATGCAACAGCACAAGATTTAGTAGGATCCCACCAAATCTGATCCCTGCAACTGTAGTGCAAGTCGGATGAGAAAAAGGGCCCGATTCAGTTTAGAGAGGAAAAGGTTTATTGCTTGAAAACTTATGGATGAAATAACCCTGTGTGCTTGCTTGGGACTGCAAATAGGCGTCCCTCTGTTTCTAGTTTCTCAGCTGATTTATTGCAGTTTGGTTGCTGATTAAAACAAAGGGTTTGGCAGGAGTGTTAACATCTTGCCATTTTAAATCTAACCTTACTATGTTTCACATTTGCCTTCTAAAACGCTGTGAGCAAGATCATTTCCTTTCGAGTTATTCTTCAACTCGGGTTAGCTTAATGAGATTTTATAGGGGCAGAAATTTAATATCTAGAATACAGTGAAAAAATATCCTGCATAGACATTAGTTGTTGATAGCAGCTGTGCATTTAAAATGCATTTTTTGCAGCTGCTCTGTAATCGAGACCTACAAAGTATCTGAGGCGTAGTTAAGTAAGTAAGCCATTTCTGCCACAATGTTACATTGGGTGATGGTTCGTGGGATAAATGTTTAAAATGCCCCCCAATTCATTTTAAATGCAAACAACGTGCCTGAAAATGCTGGCCAACTTATTTGACATTTGCTTACTGGTGCGTTTCTGAGTAACATTTGTGTTTGTAATTCTCTCCAGCACTCTCAGATCATTGGCATTCATCTGACATGTCTCTTTTCTAAGCAGAGCAGCATCACTTTTTGTCTCCTGAAATGTTCTCCTGACTGTCAGGCTGGTTCAGCAGGATTAAACCAGTAGTATAGAAACTACTAATATCTTGAAAACGTTTTGCATTTTATTTGAATGAAAAAATCCTGAACCCTCCAACAGTGGTGCTTTTTAGCCAAAAAAAAAGGAAAAAGATAACCCCTGTACCACAGGTTTCAGTTGTTACATATTCAAGTGAAAGAGAGCCACAGGAAGTGCTGTGTGCACCATAGCCCTTAATCTTTATAGCATCCATAGTTTTTTAGGCCTTAGGTGACATATAAAATGTTTTAACTGATACTCCACTTGTGATGCATCTATTTACTTGTTTCTTATTTTTATTTTCCATTTAGTGTATTGCTTTTCACGATATAGCTCCGCAAGCCCCAGTCCATTTCCTAGTGGTACCGAAAAAGTTCATCACCCACTTGTCCAAAGCAGATCCCGCTGATGAAAAGGTAAGTAATATTTGTTTACTGTGTGACATTGTAAAGAGTCAAAAACAACATTAAAGGAGAAGGAAAGGCTATTAAAATGCAGGCATACCTTCAGTTGTCTCAATAGTGGCCTTAAGTCTCCCCATATTTCTCCCATTCAGAAGATCTGAAGCCAAACACTTGGAAAAAACGCTGAGCAGGGTAGAGAAAATTCCCATAATGCCTCACTCTTTCCCAGACTTGAGGACTCGGACTGTAGGCGGCGCATGCGCACAAACAGGAGGCTCCCCCTAGGCTTGGGACGCAGGTGCTGGTGGGGCAAGAGGCAAACGGCGAGTGGGGACTGGAGCAGAGCGGGTGGTGGACGCAGAGGACGCAGCCGGCAGGCAAGTGCTTGGGGAGGAGAGGCACCTTTCACTTTCACAAACCGGTGGTGGCGATCGTGCTGACAGGCGAGTTTGACACACACCAGGACAGGAGCGGGAGAGTGGGGAGATGCCAGAGAGGATGCGAGGGGGGGGCAGTCTGTGCTGACAGGCAAGTTTGACACACAACACCAGCGGGGAGAGCGGGGATATGCGAGGGGGGGGCAGTGTCTGCTGACAGGCAAGTTTGACACACACCAGGACGATAGCGGGAGATGCCAGAGGAGAGGATGCGAGCAGGGGGAGGTGAGTTGCATACACTACAGGAACACACGAGCGGGTTGCTGACAAGAGGCGAGTGGACACAGCTGCTGGGGGGGAGACACAGAAGGACTGGGGGCCGCAGGGAGGCTGTTGGGGGCGCATGCGCAGTACAGACAGTGAGGTAAGGTGAGTGGGCATCCCTTGTTAAAGATGGCGGCGCCGTTCACTGAAACAAGTATATAGGTTCTAGTATGTGTATCTCTGTAAATCTTTCATTAGGCAAGCCAGGAATAGAGTGTTTTTACACAGCAATAGTAGTACTATTTAATAGTGTGCTTTATAGATTTTGCCTTTCCTTCTCCTTTAACTGAACAATGAAAGAACAAAATAGCATAGCAAGAATCAGGCTATGAGGCAAAAAAACTGCTCAAAAAAGTGTTTATTGTCAACACAACTGGATTGGATCCTACTCGCTCTTTGTCAAGTGTCATTAACATTAACTGAACATATTTTATTTACATTTTAAGTTGCATCCTGTGGTTCTACAAATAAAATATTTCTTGGCAGAAGCAGTCTCTTGGTCATGGCACATCAATAAGCAGGCAGATATCATGATGAGTGTTTGGGTTGTGTTGCAGAAAAAGGGGTGTTCTTAAAGGAGTAGTTTACCTTTAAATGAACTTTTAGGATCGTGTAGACATAGATGTTTTGCAATTGGCCTTAAGTCTTTTTGGCCTAAAGTTCGGTATTTCTGCAGGTATCTGATTGCTATTGTCTCATTTACCCATGCAACCAAGTAGTGGTTTAAACAAGAGGTTGGTAGATGAATAAGAGAGGGCCTGCATAGAAAGGTAAATAATAAAAAAGTTATAATAGCAATAAAATTAGAGCCTTACAGGGCAATAGTTTTTGGCTGCTGGGGTCAGTGACCCCCATTTGAAAGCTGAAGAGAGGTAAAAGAGGAAAGCAAATGTTTCAAAAACTATAAAAAAAAAATAATTAACAAAAAACAATTGCAACATTGTCAGATATAGGGCATTCTATAACTAAAGTTAACCTAAATTGAGCCACCCATTTAAGGTTCCCTAGGTATGTTGTCTGAGAAGAAACTTTATTGGCTAGTTTAAAAGCATGCTCTTTGAGAGCTAAAACAAGGTATCATTCTGTCCTTATATGTACAAGCATGGCAAAATAAGAGTTTATAGGCTCAACTTACAAAGCAAACATATGCCTTCAGATTTGTCAGTTCCTTTTCCTCACTTGAGCCATTTGTTCCATTTGCTTTGAGGATTAATGATTCCAATGTGTATCTAAAGCACATCAGACTCCATAATCATTGTGATTATCCATTTCTCTCTCTTATACACAATTACATGTAAACACAGTGCCACAGTCTTCAGAGGTTAAGTTGACATCCTATTCTTTTTTTAAACATGTTGCTCGAGCCAAATTCAGCATGTTTTTTTTAGAAAACAATAGAATTTCTCATTTGCAACATTTGATATGTTTTGTAGTTACTGTTATTTAGGCTCATACTATTAACAAGTTAAATGGCAGGTGCAGGTTTTTGTTTTGTGTAGACAGGCTTTCCATTATTCGGAGCTTTCTGGATATCGGGTTTCCGGATAAGGGATCCCATACCTGTATGTATGTATGTATATATATATATATATATATATATATATTTATATAATAGCAAATGTAGTGCCCGTTGGCAATGATGGAGATGGTGATGGCAATTTTAGCTTCACTATATGCAAGTTAACATTGCTGCTTAACAGGGGACTATGGGTGGGGACAGTAGAGGAAGCCCCATTATTTGGTGAAGAGTTGTCAGTCTATTCGCACTGGTGCTTTTAATTTGGAACCCATTAGCCAGATAAACCATGACAAACTTTGTCATGATCCCCAGCCAAACAAATGGCCATATAGACAGCTCCTTGTACAAAGCATGGCTGGGCAGGATGGCAGGAAATAACAGGATCCGCACATTGTTTGTTCTCCCAGTATTAGTGACAGGCACAGTATGGCCCCCAACATTTCATGACAGGTACAGCATAACCTCTAACATTATTTAACAGGCACAGTTTGGCCCCCAGCATTTCATGATAAGCACAGCGTGGCCACTAACAAGTCATGATTATATGCAATAAGAGGTTTCATTGTTTCATGTTTCATTATGTACCATCCTTTTCTACTGACTATGTGCCTTTTTCTGTTTCTTTTTATTTTACCCCAAATCTACCCTGGTGTTGTGTCTTATAGGCACCTGGAAAGCAGAGAATTCTAGTTATTGCTAATAGCAAAAGTGTAAGCTGTGCTCACTTTAAACATGTTTATAGTATTAATGCCCAGTGAAGGTGTGCGCACAGTATTCATATAAATGGAAAAAGATTCTCTCCATTTGTTGACAGGGTAAGAGAATCAGCAAGGCAAGGGAATCAATTCCACAGTCTTTAAATATACGAAACTGTATACTCAGGAGCACCTCTTCACTAAGCAGATGGTGGTTGAATTCATTTTTTATTACAATGTATTTCTGCAGAATGGAAAGAAAATAGGGCTTTACATTCATAAGTTTTTACTGAAATGCATATATTACTTTCTGTGGTCAAGGATACTCAATCCTAAACCTTATAGCATTCATTCTGCGTATAATTGCACTTATGCATACTGTACAAGGGGGAGTGCTCATACTTTGTGGATGTGCCACAGACTTCTCTACTCATTACCAGAGAACTGCACCAGCAATTTAAGACCAGCAGAAGTCCTGTTGCTTTTGTGGACTGAGGAGAATATTTAGGCTGATCTCTGTAAATAACACAAAAAACTAAAAGGTGTGTGAGAGATAAGCTCTCTTTGGAATCTGTGAGTCTGAAGATAAAATGCAGCCAAACATTTAACATTAAAGGAGACATATCCTATAAAAACTTATAATGTACCAGGGAATTATACTCCTCTAGATATAGAAGGATTGTGCTAAAAAAGTTGTGTTTCGGGCTGATTTATTGAGAAATTCGCCCAAAACCCCACTAGCCCCGCCCATCTGTTCCACTTCCTGCTGGCTGAATTCTCTGGACGAGCTGGGGAGCCGGCGGCCCTCCGTACACTGCACTGTAGGATAGGAACCAATCAGCAGCTAGACTGACCTGATAGGGAACTGAAGCCTGTCTGTGCTTGTGTGACTGCAGGGTTGTGATTGGCTCTCCCCCTCCTACTGTGCTTCTGGCAGGGACCGTTGGGACACGCCCACCCCTCATTTCAAACTCAGACAGAGAAGTGATAGGATCTATAGGGAGCTCCAATAAAGGGGCCATTGTTACAGATAGGATTAATGTTTAGCCCAAAGGGAAACCAGCACCTTATATTATTCATAATTGCCTACAGGGTTAGGGGTTTTCCTTTATCCAATATGTCTCCTTTAACAAGGTACAGGTATGGGATCAGAATTTTAAAACTGACCTTTTTCTCTGTAGTAATAAAACAGTACCTTGTACTTGATCCCAACTAAGATATAATTACCCCTTATTGGGGGCAGAACAGCCCTATTGGGTTTATTTCATGGTTAAATGATTCCCTTTTCTCTGTAATAATAAAACAGTACCTGTAATTGATCCCAACTAAGTTATAATTAATCGTTATTGGAGGCAAAACAATCCCATAGGGTTTAATTAATGTTTTATTGATTCTTTTGTAGACTTAAGGTCTTAAGACCCCTTATAAAGGATACCCTTGGTCCCGAGCATTCTGGATAACGGGTTCTATATCTGTATATCATAATGGAGAGGTTGTTCTTGACCACAAGTGCAGTTGTACGTTTGCAATCTTCCTCACAGTCAGTTGTGGGTTAAAGATACTCGCATCAAAATGCGCTCTTTGCAATTCCATATAGTTGCACTCAACACTCGGTCCTTCCTGCCTCTTATTCCAAATGGAGCTCTGCTTATTGATGCAGGGGAACCCTGGAGCAACCATTCCCTCCAGACCAAGTGGTAACTCAAGGGTTCACATTGAGCCCTGCATCAATAGGCGCAGCGCACTTGTGTCTAAAGAATCAGATGCAGATATCACTTACACTTACAAAGTGCATGGGCAGTTGCATTTATTCTGATAAATCAGGCACAACTGTGTCAGGCAAAACGCCATTGCATCAAATGAAATTTGCCCAAAACAAACTTACTTTTTAAAAAATTTTAGATGGCCACAGTGCCGAATTTCTTGAATTACAAAAACAAACACAATTTAAAATTTTCATATACATTATGGCATTATTTAAGTTAAAATTGTAATCACATTTCTGTGAGACAAATCACCAAACTATACAGACTGAATTAGAAAAATTAAGTTAGACATAATTTCATGTATTCTGGTAACAAAAAACTGACTATAACTAATAATAAAGGAACATTGTCATAAAAAAGTTTTTATTATTACTTCAACTATAGTTCAACATTTTATTTTAAGCAGAAATTCCCTCCATCATTCATGCAAATGCAGCAGCTTCTATTGTGTGATCACCATGGCAACACTATTATGACATCATCACTATATAACCACTTGCTCATTAGTATGCGGTAACATGTTGTCATGTCATAATGTGAGCATTGTGATCAGCAGCTTCTATTGTGTGATCGCCATGGCAACACCATTATGACATCATCACTATATAACCACCTGCTCATTAGTATGCGGTAACAGTGTTGTGATGTCATAATGTGAGCATTGTGACATCACAAGTGAAAAGCAACTTAACCCCTGAGACTGGCAGCACAGCTCAGTTCGAAGTGTTGACTCGCTTCGGACAACACCTGCTGACCTACAGCTCAGCAACATGAATTTCCAAATTCTTTTTTCTTTTATAATCCTATTACAACAATTTTTTCTTTCCTATGATCCTTCAACATTTTTGTATAACGAAATTGAAAGACATGAAGAATTAGGACTAGGAGATGTTGGACACATGAGAGATACTGATGAGATACTGACTTCAGTAATCCTCATGATCCTTGTGATACTTTCATTGGCAGTTACCTTTGACTGGACTGTTAGCCATTACTGGAAACATCCCAACAGCAGGAGGATGGGTTTGGCTCTTCTATTTGCAATGATTGTATTCAAACCAGATTTTTATCCTCAGCATTACCTATTTTCCATCTGTCTCCTGCTTGTATTTACATCGGTGGTAGCCATTTACTGGTATTTAAGTTATACCCCACAGGCACCTACCACTTTTAAGAACCCTGCATGTTGTTCTAGCCAGACCAGCCATAGAGTTCATCTAGATGAGAGACCTCTGGTTGGAGTAAGCGAGCCCAGCCATAGAGTTCATCTAGAAGAGAGACCTCTGGTTGGAGTAAGCGAGCCCAGCCATAGAGTTCATCTAGAAGAGAGACCTCTGGTTGAAGTAAGTGAGCCCAGCCATAGAGTTCCTCTAGAAGAGAAACCTGTGGTTGAAGAAGGCTTATTGAGAGAAGACGAATTAAAACAACGTCTTGCACAGAGAAGTCTGAGAATATTTATCGCCACGTGGAATATGAATGGACAAAAGGATCTTCCTGACAGACTGGATGATTTCCTATTTCCATCCGGCGCTGAAGCTGCTCAAGACCTTTATGTCATTGGAACACAAGAAGGCTGCCCAAACAGGCGGCAGTTTGAGAACCGACTGCAGCGGACACTTGGACATGGTTATGTCCTGCTCCACTCAGCAGCTCACGGAGTCCTGTACATGTCACTGTTTATGAGACGAGATCTCGTGCGGTTCTGCTCAGAGGCTGAATCTGCAAAAGTGACCACGAGGTTCTTCCCAATGATTAAGACCAAAGGGGCTTTGGCTGTTTCATTTACATTTTTCGGAACATCATTCCTTTTCATCAGCTCCCACTTTGCGGCAGGAGATTCCAAAGTGAAGAAAAGGATCCAGAATTATGAGAAAATTATCAAAGACCTGCAGCTCCCTAAAAAAGTTCCTCTCACAAACCCGAATTGCTCTCATCCCGATGATGTGACAAGTCGGTTTGATGAGGTGTTCTGGTTCGGGGACTTCAATTTCCGCTTGAGCAAGAGTCGAACGGAAATGAATTCTATACTAGAGAACATTCCTCAGAATGATGTGAGTTCCCTCCTACAGTATGACCAGCTGTCAGAAGAGGTGAATAAAGGGACTCTATTCAGAGGATTTAAGGAAGCGGACATCCATTTCTTTCCCACATATAAATTTGACATCGGCTCGGATGTTTATGACACCAGTGGGAAACAGAGGACACCTTCCTATACAGACCGAGTGATGTACAAGAGCCGCCATGAGGACGACATCCTTGTTCTGAAATATGGTTCTTGTGCTCGTATGAAGCAATCAGACCACAAACCTGTTTTCGGTGTTTATAAAGTATGGATACGGAAGCACCATTCCCCTGGCTGAAGGACTGTGTGCCAGAGACTAAAAATCAGAAAGGAGTAAAAACGACAGTGAAGTTAAGAAAACCAACGCTGTCTATTGGCATGGGTAGGGATGGAGGGGCCAATTCAAAGTGTGTTAAAGACTTTTTGTGTGCAGCAGAAAAAAACACACTTGTCGATATCCTCCTTAAGGAACAGAGTGAAAATCGCCAGTGCTGGTGTTTTAACCCGTCATAATGCCAGCAATGAGAGGGATGGAAGGAGGTGATTTCACAAGTCACTGCACAAGCAAAAGGATAAACTTGCTACTTGCACCACCACACCCGTGCCGTTAATGAGAATCAGACTGTGAGACCAGTGCTTTGGTCAAGAGAACTTTTCTCAAGAAACGCAGCCATGCATAAAAAATGGGACCAAGGTAAATCGTCAGGACCAACATATATGGGTTTACCTTGATGTGGTATGGTGGCTTGTCAGTTTTATGATCAGAACACTGTAACTAAAAACATGTGAGATATATTTGCAAAATAAAGGTATTAAGCATAGTCATTTACATGAGTGTCTCAATCACTTGTTGGAATGTTCTAATACACGGAGGGGGGTGCCTTAGTCTGAACCAAAGGCACTAAATTTGCCCAGGAGCAGTAACCCATTACAGCCAATCAGCAGGTAGTGTTAACTGGTCACCTGTTTAAAAATAAACTCTTATTGGTTGCTGTTAGCTACTGCTTCTGGGCAAACTTAGTGCCTTTTATTACATATGGGTTTAAGTCCACCCCTTCCACTCTCATGGACATATTTATTATAGTGTGTAAGCCATTAAACAAATCTTTGCTTGTTTTTTCTGACTTGTCGGTAACCGTTTAAATCTTCGGTTGAGGCTGTGGTTGCCTTGAGCTTCTACAGAAGCCCAAAACATAATGTATAACATTTCTGCCCTAATTCTTTAGTTAGGCTTTAGTTCTCCTTTAAAAAAAAGAAAGAAAGTGGCCTCCCTTCCCACTTCTGAACCACAATACAGTAGACCCCTAATACTGCCCCTTTTGCCTCCCCTGCTTAACAGTGCCCTGGAGCTTTTGTGAGTTTGGATGTATGAGATTGACTATCCTTTTCCAGTGAGCACCAGGTGATTTTGATTGCATGACCTGAGTGCCATGTTAGTACAAGCGGCCAATTAATAGTATCTGTTAATTGGTTGCTATGGGCGATTGCATCTGGACAACTGTAGTGCCATTTATTGCATAACAGCATTAGCCTGTTACACATTTTTAAAGAGTTAATGGTGTTTGATAAATTACCCCCATACAGTTCTAACATGAGCCACTTTGAATCTAACTTGGTAACTGTATAAATAAGCATGGTATTTTTATATTTGAGTTCTAATATACCTGTACTGGAAAAACAAACAGAAAATTAGGAAGAGGATGATATGTAAAACATGTTGGAGGTGGAAGTACTAAGCATACAAGGGCTGATTTACAAATGCTGGTGCCTGTGTCTAGTGTGGTGGCGTTAACCCTTTCACTGCCAGCTGCTTTGGTCAAAGCGGAACTTGTATTGCCAGACAGTTTTTGAACATTTTGCACTGTTTCACTTTAGGGGCCTTTCCTCGGGGGGACTTTTAGTTTACCCAGGAAAACAATATATTGGTTTTTTTTTCAGAACAACCTAAGCTTTCAAAATATGGTAGAATATTTGTGTAATTCCAATTCTGTAACAAGATATAGGCTTCTAAATGTCTAAAACTGCAAAAAAAATCTAACTGATTTGGAAA
The DNA here is from genome assembly GCF_000004195.4 of Xenopus tropicalis. Lineage (NCBI taxonomy): Eukaryota > Metazoa > Chordata > Amphibia > Anura > Pipidae > Xenopus > Xenopus tropicalis. The sequence continues at coordinate 166,797,120 of NC_030677.2, forward strand.
GTCCCATGTCTCCTGAACGTGCCAATACCAAATATATATAGTTTTATGGAGATTTCTCACTTGTATAGGTCAAAAACTCCCAGCAGTACATTACCAAATTTCCAAAGCACTGCTCCAGAAAGCTGCATACTTTAGATTTCAATGACAAAATTTCCACTAACAGAAGGTTTATCCCAGAAAATTGTACATTTTTGGAAAGAACAGATTCTGGGGAATACAGAATAGGCACAACTGTCTGTTTACTCCAAACTATCAAGTCGCAATGCTTTCCTAAAGTTATTGGTTTTTATCAAAATTTGTGATTTTTTTAAAAATTGCTTCAAAGCTTCCAGTCTATAGTATCTTATCTCCTACAGGTCATAAAGTAACCAAATAAAACACCCTAGAAAGCCATATATTTTAGGAAAGTACACATCCCCCCGAATCTATAATGGGTAAACATTTCTTCTTGCTTCAAAGTACCAAGCGGTAAAGCTTTCCTAAATTTGCAGATTTATATGACATTTAGAAAATCGCATAAAAATGTTGCAATTTGCCGCATTTATCTCTCACAATTTCTTGATAAAGATCAGATAAAGGCAAATCACCCCAAATAGGAACACCTATGGTCTACTGAACAGTTTGATGCCCAATATGCATAGATATACCAAAGTCTGTGGTATGTACTGAACCCAAAATGAAAATAGTGCATAAGGATTTCTCGCCTGCCAGCGAGACACATTCTGACAAATCCAACAAGAGTAAAGAGTCCTTTCTACACCAAAGTACCAATCTGCAAAGCTTTCCTAAAGTTATTGGTTTTTATGACATTTCAGAAAATCGCCTAAAAATGTTGCAGTTTTCTGCATTTATCTCACACAATTTCTTGCGTATAAAGGCAAGTCACCCCAAATAGGAACACCAGAGGCCTACTGAACAGTTTGATGCCCAATATGCATAGATATACCAAAGTCTGCGGTATGTACTGAACCCAAAATGAAAATAGCGCATAAGAATTTCTCGCCTGCCAACTCAGCTTTTGCACACAGAGCCCCCTGACAGTGTAGTGCAGTAACCCCCCCCCCTAACTATACAGAGACCCCCAGGAAACCATATATTTTTGGAAAGTACACATTCTGATGAATTCAAAATAGGCAAAGTTATTTTTGTACACCAAAGTTACACCTGGCAAAGCTACGCTGAAAACAGATTAGGAACACTTATACAGGGATAAAATGCGATAAAACCACAAAAAATGTGCAAATCAGTGAAACAACAAAATAACTCACATGACAATGTAATTATTGGTCAGAATATCTGATCCAATAGTCACGCTGTCAAAATAAACAGTTTTTAGGGAAAAGAAACTAAAAACAAAGTGGTAAAATGAAAAAAAACAAAAAAACAAAACAAAAAAAACAACCAAAGTGTTTGTGTAAACATGTGTGTACATGTGTAAAAGTTGTGTTGTAGTGTGTAAGTGTGTTATATGAGTGTAAATAAGTGTATAAAAGTGTGAAAATGAAAAAAAAACCAAAAACTGCTAAAATGTGTGCTGTAAGTGTGTATAAATGTATGTAAGTGTGTATAAATGTATGCAAGTGTTTGTGTAAGTGTGTAAATGCAAAAAAAAAAAAGTCCTTACCTGTCCTGAAGACCCGATCGCATCCTCCTTAGTGGGCCGGCCGGCAGGGGGGAAGAAGGAAGCAGCACACGTGATGTGATCGTGTCTGCTGCTTCCTGGAGGGTCCTGCGACGCGATTGATTGCAGGACCCTCATGACAGCCCCCCTGGCACATTGCCCAGGGGGGCTGTCATTGTTAGAAGCTTAAATGCCAACGACGTATGGGACATGTTGTTGGCATTTAAGCCCTTTTTGCTGCCACGACGTATGCCATACGTCGTTGGCAGTAAAAGAGTTAAGGGAGTGCCCGAGGGCACCTATATTTACACACCTGAATGGAGGTGAGGTGGAGCGGAAAGATGAAAAGAAAATTGCGCATTATGGTGGGAATAATAGTAGGTGGAAGCGTCATAGGCAAATGGCCCTCTACACTTTTAATACATATTTCTAATATTTACAGCTTTTGTTTCAAGGGGTAACTTTTGGAGAGAAAGTGGTTAAAATTGTCCTCTGCACTGTGCATTTGTACATGCAAACACCCGTCATGACACCAGCATACACAACAAATTGTGACACACAGAAAATATTATTGCACGCAAACAATTTGCTCCTTGCACTGATACAGGCATACAAACTATTTAAAAACGGCATTAAAAAATCTTGTCCCCCCCCCCCCCCAAAAACCTACAATAAATTAAACAAAACACTGATATTAGGGATCAGCTTCAACTGAATTTTATGCTTTGCTGTATATTTTCTCCTCCTCCTGAGCCAGACTGGGTAAAGTGCCCCAAAGTGGTTTATAAGGTAGCCAAGGTTTAAAATCCCATAATTATACTTTTTGATTTATTCTATATTGGCTAGGGATAAAATCCTTTGATGTACAGCTATGGGACCTGTTATCCAGAATGCTCGGGACCTGGGGTTTTCCAGATAAGCGAACTTTCTGTAATTTGGATCACAAAAAAAATCATTTAAACATTAATTAAACCCAATAGGATCTTTTGCCTCTAATAGGGATTAATTATATCTTAGTTGGGATCAAGTACAGGTACTGTTTTATTATTACAGAGAAAAGGGAATCATTTAACCATGAAGTAAACCCAATAGGGCTGTTCTGCCCCCAATAAGGGGTAATTATATCTTTGTTGGGATCAAGTACAAGGTACTGTTTTATTATTTATTTTTAAAAAATTGGAATTATTTGCTTAAAATGGAGTCTATGGGAGATGGACATCCCATAATTTGGAGCTTTCTGGATAAATGGTTTCCAGATAAGGGATCCTACACCTGCATTAAAGACAACAAGAAGTTCAAATGCTCAGCATATTCTCTCCACAATGCTTTTGTACTGTGTGCTGGGGAGGGGAGTTAGAGATAATATCCAATATTGCGCTATACAGCTGCAGCATAGATATATGGTTTGTCCCTGAAGAAAAACACATTAGGGGAGAGATTTTTTAAGACATGAATGCTCCGAGCGTATTTTTGCTGATTTGTTTGCGCTTTTTTTGTTCACCCGCGCAACTTTTTCGTACGCTTGTGCGAAAAATTTGGAAAGGTTCTGCCGCTGTTTACGTAAGCATTTTCGTGATATTTGCGATCTTCAGAAATTATCGTATCCAATACAATTTTTTTTTTCGAACTTGCGTTTTAATGAATCGGCCCCTTAGTGTTCGAAGCGTTGGATTAATAAAGATTGTTTTGTTCTTTTTTAAAGTCCCTGTGTGTGCGGCACTCAGCCACTACTGCGGCATTCAGCCACTACTGACTATTTCAGTTTGTTTGGTTTGGGGAACAGAGGTCCCTCTGTGTAGGACCGAAACACCATAAAATTTTTGCACGTAATTTAAGTCCCATAAGTGCTCTGTGTTCGACATGTTTATGTATATTTATATATATATATATATATATATATATATATATATTTTATTTATTTTTTTCACTCCAGATGAAGGTTTCTGTGTGAGACCGAAACGTTGAGTAATAAACCTTTCTATTTGTACATTTACATTTGCTCACAATTCTTCAAATCATATATATATACAGATATGGGACCTGTTATACAGAATGCTTGGGACCAACGGTATTCCGGATAAGGGGTCTTTCCGTAATTTGGATCTCCATACCTTAAGTCTACTAAGAAATAAAAAAAACATTAAACCCAATAGGATTATTTTACATCCAGTAAAGATTAATTATATCTTAGTTGGGATCAAATACAAAGCACTGTTTTATTTTTACAGAGAAAAAGGAAATCAATTTTAAAAATCTGAATTATTTAATTAAAATGGAGTCTATGGTAGTGTGTTTGATGTGCAGTGGATTTTTGTGCATTTTAGTGCGTGGCAAAACAAGTGTTAATTGATTTCAGGCTAGGAAGCACACTGGAATGGTGGATGCAGATAATTAGGCTGTCCATAAAGTTCTAAACACTGAACACAGATAAAACAGGAAAACAGGACAGCCAAATTAATCTGTGTTCAGTATTCAAGTTCACTCCCATGGGAACAGACCTATAGGCCCCTTATTTCAGAACATTCGTTAACTTGCTCATCTTCTGATGAAGACCATGATTGGCTGCTCTATGTGTCTGTTAAAAGGCAAAAATTAACTCCTATTATACACACACATAAATATTCTGTCTTCTGCATTACCTGATTTTTCTGACCTAAAACAATTTCCCTTCATTAAAGGAGAAGGAAAGGGAAAGTCACTTGGGGGTGCCAAAATGTTAGGCACCCCCAAGTGACTTCAATTACCTACTTTTTACCCCGGGCTGGTGCCCCTGTAAGTAGAGAACAGCACCAGCCCGGGGTAGCTGCCGGCGCTTCCTCCTTCCGTTCTCGCTGCGCGCGTATGCGCAGTAGAGTGAAAAGCCGAGCTTTAACAGAGAAGTTGGCTTTTCACTCTACTGCGCATGCGCCGGCCCCGGGAAATTCACAGCAGCGCGAGTAGGAAGGAGGAAGCGGTGTCTACAGGTACCCCGGGCTGGTGCAGTTTTCTCCTAACAGGGGCACCAGCCCGGGGTACAAGGTAAGTGATTTAAGTCACTTGGGGGTGCCTAACATTTGGCACCCCCAAGTGACTTAGCCTTTCCTTCTCCTTTAATATAGAAATGAGGGAACTAAAGTTTGAGGCAAAATCTAGTAGAAAGCTTAAATGCATTTGTTTTACATTTGCAGGTTTTCAACTTTCAAAAACATTTGTAGAATTCTAATGCTACCTGGTAATGTTTTTATTAATATACCTCTGTGTAAATCCATACACTATATGGCGCACTTTGTATGTGGCTAGCCTTGAAGTGTTGTTTCAGGCTGCAAGTCCCAGCAATTGCAATTAGCTGTTTTCGATTTCTTCGCTGGTTACTTACAGTAAACATAGAGGGAAGTCACCAGTCACATAATGGTTTAGGATCTAACTGGACTCTCAAATCTGCCCCTTTGTGTTAAAGTAGAAGCAATAGAAGATTTATAAAGGTCTGTAAAGCTAGATAAGAAGCTTCAGTTGTATGAAAAAGCAGTCTTAATAACAAAAACATATTTTGCAGTAGTTCAGCAATTTCTGAAATCAATCTTCCCTAAGGTGCTAAAAGATGAATTAAGTAAAATGTAGTTGTTGAGCTGAAAGGGGTTCAGAGAATTGCTTTCCCGGCTGCTAAAGAGCAGAAGAAAAACCTTGCCAAACTTTGAAACATAGAGAATAATGTACTCTCTGCTGTAATTTAGATGGCACATAGGAGTTCCATAAACATTTAAAATCACTGTACTGAAGGCTAAGAACTTTTATAAAGGTCCCACTTGTCTTAAATATTGTGAGCAGCGGTGCTGTTGGGAATGTGGGTGCAGTGGTGCTGTTGGGAATGTGGGTGCAGCAGTGCTGTTGGGAATGTGGGTGCAGCGGTGCTGTTGGGAATGTGGGTGCAGCGGTGCTGTTGGGAATGTGGGTGCAGCGGTGCTGTTGGGAATGTGGGTGCAGCGGTGCTGTTGGGAATGTGGGTGCAGGGTGCTGTTGGCAATGTGGATACAGCGGTGCTGTTGGTAATGTGGGTGTAGCAGAGGTGACAGGCAGCAACAGAAGTGCGCTACACTGACCATTCTCCAAAAGCAAAAAAGAGCAGTCCCTGGATCAACATTTTCTGCAGCCAAACATGAATTTCTTTCTTTTCCTAGCATTATTAGGAAATCATGATATTTATTTCTTTGTTTCTGTGTGTTGTAATGTCAATATGATAAACTTCATGTAATTTCCCATTTACACTCCACAGCTACTTGGACATCTGATGATCGTTGGCAGCAAGTGTGCAGCTGATTTGGGTTTGACAAATGGGTACCGGCTGGCGGTGAATGAGGGGCCAGATGGTGGCCAGTCTGTGTACCACCTTCACCTTCATGTTTTTGGTGGACGCCAGATGGGCTGGCCTCCAGGCTAGTAGCTTGCCAGACACTGCAGGCCAACACAGTAGCTTTAATTTGTCCCGTCCTATGAAATGGATTCTTTGAACGTAAAGCTCCACATTAATTCCTTGGTTTCTGCCAAGACTGGATGAGCCACAAAATAAAGAGTAATAAAGCATTTTCCTTGAAATGAAATTTGATTGTTGAGTGTTTTGTGATTTATCTTCATTTTCATGTTGCTATTCACCCCTTCAAAGGCCATTTTTTCTAAAGCATTTTGCATTTTCTGCTTTGTACTGAACTGGAGTACCTGTTAAAATGTGTATGAAACAATCAGATCCTATTTATCTGCCTCCTGCAATGCCACATAATCTAAAATCTACTAATTCTGCCAGCACCTGCCGCTAGTGAGTTCATTAGCTTAATAGTTTTACAAATGAATCCGTTTCTATTGCCTGCCTTTAGCAGCAGTGCCTGAGTACAAAGCTGCTTCTAGAATTCTTCCCTCTCTGGTAACCATATATAACAACTGTCTACTTGTTGGTTTTGAAATGGGGCCTAGCCGGCAGTGCACACATGCCCTAGGGACCCTACCCCTCCTTAGTTCTTTTCTCTTTGAGATTTATAACAAGAAAATATTAGCAGTTGAGTTTATTTTGCCTTTTTTGTAGGGATGCGCCTAATTTTTTATTTTGGGATTCAGCCTAATCCGGGATTTTTAATGAAGGATTCCTGTGAAAAAAAGATTTAAAAAATTCACATAGCGTGCAGAAAAAAATGGTGATTTCCTTGTTTAAGTGACTAAAATCATGTGATTAAATTATATGAGAAATTGGAGGACATCTCCCCCTTTAATCCCATTGGTTCCAAGCAGTCCAAAGGAGGGGTTACTACAGCAGTGCTGTACTTCTTGCCTAAAATTTTATAAGTCTTATTGTGGTTAGGTCTAATCGCACACTTTGATAAATCTGCCCTTTAGGCTTTAGGAGTTTAGAGCTTAATACATAAAAACTAATTGGCATTCTATTCATTCCTATGGGATTTTTAGAAGTGCAATTATCAGTGGGCGAAGAGTTCACCCATTGAAAAATATGCTTCTTAAAGTGATACTGACACCAAAAAACTACTCAAAATATGAATGTACATAAAAAGTTGCCTATAGGTCATGTTAATTGATTTTCGTTGAGAGATTTGCTTTTGTAAATAATTGTTACTTGAAGTTCCTAAACCTGACTGTTTTGCCAACCTGACTGTCCCTTCTCAGCCTGTCAGTTATAGCTTCTAATGCTAATGGCCTCCTGCTGGACAAATATGGCAGCCCCCATATAGGGGAACATGGGGGATCAGATAGGTAATATAAAATCATTGGGCAAATACTTTTATGGCAAAAATGAAGGTCATGCAAAGACAATGTTATGATAGATGTAAAAAAAGGTTTAATTTCTGGTGTCAGTATCTCTTTAAGGGATGAATAGAACATGGGTGAGTTTTCAAATTTTAAGCTTATATTTTGATAAATCTGTTCCTAAGTGTCTGTTAGGACCCCATTCTAATTCACCCTTTGCTGATTGAGACTTAAATCATAACAGTGGTGCAGAAAGCAAAGGTATACTAAATATTAGATATTATCTAAACACATTTTCCAGGGGCAGTTTTGTTTAATTTTTTTTTTAAATGTGCTCTGAGCATGCAAGAATAGCACAGATTCAGGGTTGTTTTCCTGTTGTGTTATAGGAAATAAACTTCTGCAAATGCAAACAGTATGAAAGATTCCTACATGTAAATATAACTAGCAGGCCATCAAATACCAAACGGGTGCAGAAAACAAAAGCAATGATTTGCTGTTAAATAGCAGTTGGATACATTACTTCAGATCATTAGATCAGATTATTATCCAATGACATTAGTAATGTCATCTGATTTCTCCATATCATCTACAATGCCAAAATGATGCTTTATTTGTGTGCCAATTTGAATGACATTAAGTAGCCATGTAAGAATTTGAAAAAGTTCAAGGGAAGATGTTTTTTTTTAATAATACAGATAAAGGAGCAATCACTAGCAATACTAGAGAAAAAGGAAATAAAAAAAAAATGGACTCTATGGGAGATGGCCTTCCTGGATGTTGGAGCTTTCTGTATATTGGTTTTCCGGATAAGAAATTTGTACATGTTTGTAAAACAAACCCCAAGCAGACTCATTGCTTCTAGCACTGTCAGTGGTAAAAGCAATTCTATACTCAGGCAGGGCTGCACCATATTGCATGCCAGTGTGTGTTGTATTTTGTGAAATCACTTTTTGGGAAGGTGTGTAAATGGCAGACTATTAAAGTCCCTTAATTGTAGTGTGCGTATTTAGCATTAAACTAGGGATGCACTGGTTAGACTTTTTTAGGATTCATGAGTATCCTATATTTCACTAAGTATTCCATGTGAACCAAACCTTAATTTGCATATGAAAATTAGTAAAAGGAAGGGGAAAAAACCTGTAAACACTGCGTGAAAAAAGATTTGTATTTTCCTTATTTGTGTGAGCCAATGACTTGATATTAAGGGTTTGAATTTGTTTAGATGGTGCTTGAATGTGGCCAAATCCTGCTAAAAAAAGGAAAATTATTAGAATGTTATATTAGATCTGTGGCTGAAAAGCACTCTGCTCTGAGAGGAATACAATGTAGTCACTTACTGGCTTCTTGTTTGCCCTGGCACAGGGTTCTTTATAGTGGGCACCATGGAGCAATCCTGTTCTTCTGCCTCTTATTTCTCCAAAATCCTGGGGGGGTTTGTTTCACTTTACTACACGTGCATCCGGTGAGAAGAAAGAAGAAGCAGGAAGAGGATCACTCCATGGTGCTTGCAGGAAGATTCGGAGATGGTGCAGTTTTCTACTAACAGAAGCACCGACCGAGGGTAAGTGAATACAATCACTGGGGGTGACTAACTTTAAAGAATTAGACTAGAGAGTTTTGAAGAGTAAGTCATGCGGAACAGTATTGTTCTAAAGTAGTGTTAAAAATCATAGACACATGTCAATGTTAAATATAAAGATTACATTTTAGAGTATAGCGCTTTAAATGACTGTCTGTTGTGAGAAGGCTTCATATAGCTTTGCTAATATGATACAAGATAGGCTTTGGTGGCCAGTTTCTGTTGCATTATAGTCTGGATGATTTATCTATTTTGTTGCTGCAAGAAAGATGGTTTCCTGATGCATACATTTTGTGTTTGTAAGAGCAGCAGTGATTCATTGGGCTGTCAACAGAATGCCATTTGTGTAATGCTTTTACCCTCCTTATTATATGAAGAGTTAATTAAAAAAAAAAAGGATACTTTTGTCTAAAGTCTTATTGATGCCTAGTTTTTTTTATTACATAAAGGAATTGTAATAAAGGGAAATGTTGTTTAATATTGTTTTTGCTTAGAACATTTCAGCAATACAAAATATTGTACCAGTTGTGATGTGAGTAGTGGTCATGGCTGAAAAGGTTAAAGAAATGTGCTGATGGGATGAAAGGAATAAGTTAAGAAATGCAGGAAAACACAGCCAAACTAGGAGTGACCAGCAAGGGATCACATGCTATTCTATACTGAATGCCCACCCTCGTCCCTGCTGTGTAGTAGTATGTGGGTGTATGCCTTGGTGTGTGTGACATACTGCCAAGGAACAGTGACAATGGAGACATGTTTGAGTGCCACATGGAATGCAACTTTATAGAAAGGTTCATTTGTTCATGTGTTCTACTTGTTTTTAATCTTGTTTGTATCTGGTTCCTTTTAAAAAATAATGGTTTCCTTCAGTCTGACGGCTTGTAACTCACTCTTTCCAGCTCAATATGTATAGATACTGAGCATTTTATGGACCCAGCAGCTCCTAACTGTAAGGAGAAACAGCCCGTATCCATCTGTGGGTGTCATATTTTATGTATCTTGTCACAACTGTATTTTTAGACCTTGTACTTCATCGTTCAGTGATCACACAGTCAGTATAAAGTACACAACAAGGATGTATTCAGCCACAATATCTGTCTGGCTTACTTTCTAGCAACAGATCATTAACTAGCATACTGCACAGTAGCACACTCAATCTAAGCCCTTAAATCTGTACTTATGCCTGCCTGTCTATAGCAGGGAGCATGGTACTCTATAAATTTAATGCCATCTATAGTCAGGATTAATTAAGTCATCCATATGTTTTGGGTCAAATCACATCCGAACACCAAGGTAAAAACCTTTCCTTCCCAATGTGTGGGGAGATTTTACAACCACAGAATTCTCAAGCTGCTGCTGCTGAATGACAACCTTCAGCAATATGCTGAAAATAATGATCTGCATCATATATGGAAATAAATCCAGCAAAAGAGAAAGCGAATATTCAACCTCCACATCATTTAGTGCCTTTTAGGGAAAGGTGCAAATATAAGTGCTTACTGCAACATAGGAATTGGAAGCAAAGATGTGATTGGTTGGCATTTATGCAGCTTGGCACCTATGTTCTTAAAGGGAAACTATTTCAAAAATGGCAATATCAAATAGGCTTCATCATACTGAAATGAGAAACTTTCTAAATATAAACAATTCTGGACAGTTTCGGAAATAACCAAGTTTCTCTTCCCTCTCCCCCTCCCAGCATCTGTTTCTTTTCATTCTGTCTTCATGCAGGAGTTAGGTGTCAGATTTTGATTGACAGATTGAATATATTTTTGGGGGGGCTCCCTTTCCTAGCAGATGTATTACAGCTAACTCAAATAACTGCACTCAGCACAGACAAAATCTAGCAAAATAACTGACAGATCCTTCATGTAGAGAGACAGGATTTCTGGTGATATTAAAAGAGTGAGCTCTGAAACATCTTCTAGGCAAAAGGAGCCCCCCAAAGGCTGTGCTAGACTTTCAATTAGAGATTGAAAGGGGGAGGTTAAAGAGAAACTTTATTATTTTAAGAAACAAGATGACATTTTTAATTGATTATATTTTAAAACTTCATTATTTAGTATTATGTAGCATATATTACATTTTTATTTTTGTGATAGTTCCCCTTTAAATATAGCCCTCTGTTTAGTTTTTCTGATCCTTATTAAGCTAGCAGGTTCCAGTTCATAGGAAACTAAACCAAGAACAGATCATGCAGTGGGACCATGAGAATTGTGCCAAGAATCCCACACCTGAAGATAGTATACAGTGTTGCTTTTTATAAACTAATTCTAGGCAGAGTTACATTTTATTACCACATATATTAACATCTATAAATATTGTGCAGCTAGAATGTTTATTGCAATATTTCAAGCCGTGGCATAATAGAAATAAATGTACCCTGGAATAAACATTTTCACCATTAAAAGAATTTTGTATTTTTATCTCTTTTTGGCCAATTGGACTGTTTTGCTATAGAACACATTAAACTCAAAGAGCAATTCTACATACAGGGCAGCTCTGCAACTTTTCTATGTCTTTGGTTCATTATAGTCATTTATGCGACAGCCAATAGTAACAAATATCCCACTAAGTTTTGTTTTTTTGAGCATTGTTAGGTATATTCATAAAACACATGGAATTGCATTATATCTTCTTATCACTGTACACAGTGTATTGTGTAGCACTGTATTATCATTATACACAGTGTATTGTGTAGCACTGCATCTTCATTATACACAGTGTATTGTGTAGCACTGCATCTTCATTATACACAGTGTATTGTGTAGCACTGCATTATCATTATACACAGTGTATTGTGTAGCACTGCATTATCATTATACACAGTGTATTGTGTAGCACTGCATTATCACTGTAGTGAAATGTCACTGAGGGGCTGATTCATCAAAGTACGAGTTCAAATCCCAAAATGGGTAAAATTCGGATTAGATACGATAATTTCTGATGATCGCAAATCTCACGAAAATGCTTACGAAAAAATCATATTAGTCACAATAATATCGAATTGGCGATCCGAAAGTCACAAAATTTTCGTATCTGAACCATCGTAAATGGCGGGAAAACCTTTCTGACTTTGATCCTTCTGTGCATGATTTTGGAAGCCTCCCATAGGACTCAATGGCACTCTGCAGCTCCAACCTGGGCCAAGGAAAGTCTCCCATAGGGCTCAATGGCACTCTGCAGCTCCAACCTGGCCCAAGGAAAGTCTCCCATAGGGCTCAATGGCACTCTGCAGCTCCAACCTGGCCCAAGGAAAGTCTCCCATAGGGCTCAATGGCACTCTGCAGCTCCAACCTGGGCCAAGGAAAGTCACGATACCGAAGCTTGAATGAATCCGAAACTTTCATACTCAGCGCGACAAATGCGATTTTGACGAAAAAGTCGCAAAAGTATAAAAACTTAGGAAAAATACAATTTTTTGTATTCGGAAGCGATTGTACTTTGATAAATGGGCCTCTGAGTGTTAGCAAAGGCCAGTAGCATTGCATTGATTGTTTGAGAGTGATACTTATAGTCCATACAGTCAGAGCTGTCAATCCCCCTTATTTTTAGGGAGTCACCTGATTTTGAAGGCTCTCCTCCGTTCTCCTGTCCCCCAGCAGCCTCCTCCCAATTTTTCCAAAGCCTCACGAAGTCCTGTGGTGAATTTTGCGTGTGCGTGTGCAGTAAGTGCCTAGTGACGCCATTTGATGCATTTGCTCATGAGCGAGTAGAATTTTTCGGCTTTAGCGGCTATTTTGCACATGCATGTGACATGCTCTGCAGTTCCCCTAGGTGGTATAACTGTCAGCTTAATAATAAATTGTATATTTGGTCTTTCTCTTGTTTTTTTTTTACAAATCCAACGCACTTTTTCAAACAAGTGATTATGGACACAGGGTACAGGGCTACAGTACACATTCTCCTATACATTGTGTGTATAATGTATCTATACTAGTGTTGCATTTGACCTAGGAATGAAACCTGCCACTTTCTATATAAATCCCCATGAGAAAAAGCCATAGGTATATATATATATATATATATATATATATATATATATATATATACAGTATGTTGCAAGAAGACAGGCACTCACGTATAAGTAGGTCCAAGGGAGTGCAGTCCCAAAATAATAGATGGAGTAGCTGTAGAGAGAGTCCGCACTCACACATCTTAGATGTTGATTTGAATAAACACCTCTACATTTTCTGTAAGACCTGTGAGTGCGGACTCTCTCTACAGCTACTCTATATATATATATATATATATAAATATATATATATATATATATATATACACATACATATATATATATATATATATATATATATATATATATATACATACATACATACATACATACATATATATATAAACGGCAGAGTTGTTATTCTAATCATGCAGTACCTGGCTGCGCTGTACTTTTTCGACCTGGCTTTTGTAAAGATTGAAGATTTTCTTACCGACCTGCCGATATTATTAGTGGGCATTTGTCCTCTCCCCACTCTGTAAAGTACAAGAGACTCTCTAGGCAGCGCTCAATAAAATGAATCAGGTGAGTATGGTATAGCATCTGGGTAGAAAGGTCAGAGAATGAGTTATTGAGCATTCTAACAATGCCCTGATATTCACCACTCTTAACCTTATGGCAGCTGGTTTAAGCACTGCTGCATCACAAATCAAATTCAGTAACCATTAATCTGCTTTTCATTCATTTTTATGGAAGGCAGGAAAGTCACAGTGATTACAGGGTTTTAACATTTTTCCTAAAAGTATATAAAATGATAAACAATTGTGATCATTTTAAGTGTTTATGGGCTCTTCAAAAGTTATTTTACATGCTATAGCTCATGCAGATATTTTCTACAGACATAGCCAAGAACTAAACAGCAATGTATAGCAGGGGGCTGCTGTGTCACTATCCTTTAGTTACTTTTATATTCTTTTTAACCAGATTACAGGCTCTGGAGTCATGTAAGAGTATGAATACTTGAGATAATATTCAATAAGCAAGCAATATACACAAGAGGCTAGTTTTCAGCTTCTTTTATACCCAGAAAACCGATCTTAATAACAATAGAGGATATTTTCTGCAGCATGAGAGTGCTAAGCAAAGCTGCAAATGTTCAGAAAGTGTTGTCATTGAATAAAATACATCATTGTATATCCAACAATCACCAATATCTAAACGCTATTCATTTATCACACATTTTGTATTATTTGGAAGTGTGCAGATAATTGGCAAAAGCAAGTAGAGACCATTTTATTATGGATGGGGAAACAAAGGCAGAACATGGGGGGCGCTCAGTAAGAGAAGGGGCTCTTCTTTTGGCTGTTTACAGCATGGGTCAAGAGATGGTGGCACCGTGGTTGTACAATATCATTCATATCAATTGTATGTCTTCATGCATGTCTCTGTGGTCTTTGCTGAAGTCAGGGATGCCAGATACCAAATTTGTGGCCCTGTAGAAAGACATGAATGTTCATTAGGGAAAAGGAACCCCTTTTTTGCACTTTGCACCTTGCTTGAATTGCATCTGACAACCTGTGTTAGGTAGGTTTCATACAGGAGGGGCAGGAGGTGGGTGACATATAGATGTTCTGTCTATGGCGGGCATTAAGTACATGGCCCACTTGCACCCATGTGAGCTGCACCTGCCAATACTGTGCCAAAAGTGTTCCGTGTATGAACCCTAAGGGCGCAACACTTACTCCCATACTGTTGGTAAGAGTGTCCTTCACTTTTTTATCTGTACACATACACATGCTTTCTTTTTCTCTCTCCTGTCAGTTTACCCTTAAGTTGTCCATACCCATACATGCACCGATAGTATTGTACAAAACCTCGTTTCGTAAGATATTCAGTGCATGTATGCTGGATTAACGAGACAACCGATAGCACAAAGGCTGCAGATATCGATCGTCTCGACATTCAGCTGGTTGGGTGCCATTGAAGGCACTCGAGCAAAAACTATATGAAGGGCTGAATCGGCAGATGTCGGTAGAATGTCTATTGTTTCTACCTCCATATCTGACGATTCAGCCCTGAACGTCAGTGGGGGAAATGAACGATCTTTCCTGCGACCAATGGTGGCAGGAAAGATTGTAATTCCTATGTGTATGGCCACCTTTGGGGCTGAGGAGTGTACAGTCCCAGTATAAACTGATGGGCAAGTAGTGGCAACGTTGCTCTCTATATCTTACATGGGACAACTCTCTCTGGACAGAGAAGCACAGCAAGGATACTTGTAATGATACAGCAGGTAAGTTGAAAAATGATTGTTTTACCCAAAACATGCTGTGACACATTAATTAATGATGATGAATTAGAACTCTACTATTTTAAGTGCTTCTTCCAACTGAATGTATTCTTGGTAAGCTGAAACTTGTTGAAATGCAACTGGTAGATAAGTGAGTAACATTTTTTTTTCTTTAAACTGAGAAACATCACATAGGAGAAATAAAGCTGCAATATCAGGTGATAGTTACAATGTAAATTGGCAGGTAAGCAGTAATTAATTAGTCTCTGTCAGCAGCAGACTTTGAGGCTCATTTATTAACACTGGGCAAGAAAGAAAAAAAAAATATATATATATTGAGGTGGGAATGAAAAAAAATGGAAATAACATAAAAAGCCCAAACAACTATCTTTTCTCTGAACAAAAGAGTTAAGGTACAAATAAAATATAAACATTGTTTCCGTGATCATTTCTTTTAAGCTTTCCAGTCTGTAGTGGACTCTTGCAGAGATGCTATTTGCTTTCTGGATCAAACTGTCTCCCCAAGATATTTCAGTGCCAGCATGGTGTTCATTTAATAGCACTTTTATGTGTTTTTGCAGGGAAAAAATGCTTTAGTCTTTCAAGAATATATGATCAATAGAACAATTATGAAAACAGGTTATATCCTCTGTATGATCTATTTTTCTCTTTGTCTGCTATTGTGTGCTGCTCTTTCTTGCAATTGTCCCAGAGGAAGCATTTTTTCTTTCTCTTTCATATCCTGAATTGTTAAAAAAATAAAAGGAGGGGAATGTTCTATTCAGAAGGAGACAGATGCTGTCCCTATAGAAGTTATGCTGCAAAATATATTACCTTGTGGCATAATCTTCCTTTGGAACAAACTGACTGTAATTCTTCTTGGTGTTATCAGGTTTTCTCAGGTGCTTTGTTGCTGGCTCTGAGCTTCTTTCTACAACCCTCAAGCTGTTGTAGAACTACAACTCTTTCAACTGGATGCTGAGACTCGGCAATAGCTGCTGGGCATCTTTGAGACAGAGCCAATATTGTGAGGAGAGAAAGGAATGAAAGCACACCATTGCTTGCAATGTAAATGATAATGCAAGGCAGATTCACAGCAGTATGCCCACACTAAGACCGTGGATAAGCAGGCACAATGTAAACGGTGAGAGCGTTTGTAGATTAGGCTGCTGTGTCTTTTTCCCTTATTCTTGAGAACAAATGAAAAAGCAGCAAAGTCATCATCTATAATTCAGCAAAGTAATGTATACTGAATGCAGAAATTGTTCCATTTGAAACATTCATTCAAGGTATAGAATTTATGGATGCAAAAAAACTACACTAGGTTATTAAAGAGATTCTGTCATGATTTTTATGGTGCACTTTTTATTTCTAAATAACACTGTTTACATAGCAATTAATTCACTCTACCGTTTAGAACTTTATTCTTGAACCAACAAATGTATTTTTGTAGCTGGAATATTGGAGTATACGCGCATCTCAGTGCATTGTGTCTGAGTCTGAGCTTTCAGAAGGAGCCAGCGCTACACATTAGAACTGCTTTCAGGTAACCTATTGTTTCTTCTACTCCCATGTAACTGGAGGAGTCCCAAGCCAGACTTGGATTTCTTACTATTGAGTGCTATTCGGTATCTACTGGGAGCTGCTATCTTGCTGCCTTGCCATTGTTGGCAAGCCCCTGTGAAATTTCAAAATAAAATAAAATCTGTTTGCACTTATGAAAAATAGATTTCAATGCAGGATTCTGCTGGAGAAGCTCTATTAACTGATGCGTTTTGAAATAAACATGTTTTCCCATGACAGTATTCCTTTGTCTGTAATATTTACATATGCAGTTACAAAGTATTAAAGTTAAGAGTGAAAAAGACACGTATGCAAGTTGGACTTTGTGCCCCAAGAAAGTTCTACCCTACTTTTAATTGATCTAAATAAAAAACTCAACATTTAGCTTTCTCAAATTTGGCTCAGAAATTGTTCCATTTAAAACATCCATGCAAGGTCTAGAATCTGGGTGCAAAAAACTACATTAGGTTCTCAATATTTACATGTGCAGCTACAAATTATAGCAGCTAAGAGTGAAAAAGGCACATATCCAAATTGGGCTAATTGTCCCAAGAAAGTTCTACTGCACCAGCTGGGGTAGCTGTGAGACAGTGATCCTCTTCCGTATGTCTTTGTACTTCCGAATCCCGGGGCCGACGCATGCGCAGTAGGGTGAAAATGACAACTTTTTTGTTCTTTTGTTAAAGTTTAGCTCTTCACAGAAGAAGGAAGAGGATCGCTCTCTCGCAGCTACCCCGGGCCGGTGCAGTTTTCTCCTAACTGGAGCACCAGCCCAGGGTATAAGGTAAGCAATTACAACATTACATTTGGCATCTCCCAGTGATTGTACCTTTCCTTCTCCTTTAGGGACAGCATTCCACAATGTCACAGCTCTCTCTGCAAAACACCCTTTCTATTCTGTGTATCCATAATATCCACTGGTGCTGGGATCACTGATCTCTACAAACCGATTACAAACCATGAAACCTTCACTTGTATGATTAACGTGCCATTACATTTACTTACTTTGTTCTGGTTATAATTTATTATGTAGAGGGAATGAAGGTACATTAACTTTTGCAAACATCTATATAACCCTAACTGTACTTTTGGTAGTAAAGCTTCTAGATGTCCCAGATATTCTTGGCTAAATATTTTTCATAATGTCATCATATCATATCTGCAACCTGTTTATGAGCTCCGAATAAATTGTAAACCTAAAAATTGGGGCTTGAACAAGTCCAAACACTGCTCTAAGGTAAAATTGCCCAAGTACATACAGTTCTTTAAATTTCCACATGAGGGCAGCAGAGGTCTCTGCAGTGATACCTGGCGCGGTTCTTTCATTTGTCATAACTAAGCCCCATTTGTTTTGACAGCCCTTGGTGCTAACAGAGGCACAACTATTGCTAATACATTTTAGTTAGCTCTGTTGTGCCCTTGAATTTTGGTGACACAAAATAGATTTCTGATACATCTGCTAGATAAAAATGAATTTAATGAAAAGAGAAATTCAGCAGCAAGAAATGGGAACATCATTTTCGATCCAAAGCAATATTGCTAAATCATGTAACACAGTGTGCACAATCCATTGTTCATGTACATTTGCCCAATAATAGCTGAAAATTGAGTGTCTTACCAAACCTTATCTGAACCCTTAATGTCATGGGATTTTATAAGACTGGATAACTGAAGCTAAAGTTTTTTTTCTTTTTTTAAAGTTCATTTTTTTTTTTGCTCATATTTGAATTTGCAAATTAGATTTTGTAGTTTGCTGATTTTTTTTTGTGGAGGATTCAGTGAACCCTATAATTATACTGTAAAATGATTTTATAAGACAATGATTTATCATTTCCCCATAGAGAAGGAAATTTGAGATATTGTCATAGTTCAAAAGTGAAATCAGATTTCTTAAAATGTATACAAATAATGTTCCTAAAATTAATAAAACATAATTTTAAATGTTTTATATAAACAAGGCAGAAATGTAATGGGCTCTTGGAGGAAAGAGCAAATTCTATTCACAGGTAATGCCTACTCTGTATGCCGCAGTGTTGATTTGAGTTGCTCTCCATATATTTGAACAGAAGCATCTTATGACCCCAGGCTACACATTCAGCATTCCACACTGACATGCCGCCTGCAAGCTGATTTTTAGTTCTTAACCAGTGCAATGAAGGACCAGCAGAATGGGAATCTGAATGGGTAGAGATCCCAGCCAGGCAGTGTGGGTGCAACCTGAGCATGACAATGTTTAGCCACAAACCACAACAATAAATGCTGGGGAAGGGGTACAGTGAATATTTAGAGTATATGCAAAGGTAGAACAAATGTAAGTAAAAGGGGAAGAGAAAAGTTAGGAGATAAGAAAACAGTTGCACTAAACAAAGTTTTGGAAGTATCATAATTGATCACTAATCTCCATAACAGGAGAGCAAATTTGTGATTAAGAAATGGTGATTTCTGGCAGAAGAACAAACTATAAAGGAACTGATTAGAAAGGATCTGATAACTCTTTAATAAACAATAGCGTTTACCAAATAAAAGTAACAAAATTGAAGCGAGGGAAGGTATAAATTTGTGGATTTCAAAGTAGAAGAGGAGAAGGGCTAACCATGAGGGGGTGTAGGCAAGCCCTTAGGGTAGGTGGTAAGGGCAGGGCCCTCTTGCAGCCTCCACTCTCTAACTTGTGCTTCTGAATGATGGGCAAGTCAGGCGGTTGGAGGGGAAACATACAAATGCCCTCCCCTCTTGGATTGATCACTGCTTAAAGCAGGCAGAGCTTGATTTTAGGGGCAAACTGCTGATCTCTGTGCTCTGAAGAGCAACAGCAGAATGTTCTTGAGCTATGCATGCTGTTTTCTGTAAGCCCCATATGGTAAGAGAAACTTTACAAAGGAGGTCGGTGCCCTGTAGAGCTTACAGTGGGTGGATAATATACAGGCACAAATAGGAGGGCAAAATTGCACAAAGTTTTGGGCATTGGACTAAAAGGGTTAAAGAAACCCGTTTTCCCTTTGTCGTAGGCACAACAATCCAATACCCACCATTCACTGTTCCTTCACACATCATGGGCTCTTACTAGAATGCATAGCATTTAATGAATATGGCTTAATAAGTCAAGAGCATGTCCTTTAACTCATATTAAAAGATTGCAAACAGACAACTGTAATATCTGCTGAGTAGAGGCTTTATAGAAAACAGCAAGTGAGTATCTTGGGATTTATAACCGGCAGTCCTTATGGCTGCTCCATCTGTACAGAAAAATATTGACTTGTTTTTATTTAAAGATACAGTAAACATATATATATATAGATAGACAGATATATTCTGGTGACCCTAAAGTCCTAAAAATGTCTAAAGTTTGATAAATTTGAATACAGCTTTATACTTATGTAGGTTAATGATCAGGTTCATGAAAGGGATTCTTTGTGAGAACTGCACATTTCAGCAACTTTCCATAAAAATGATTAAGAGGTTATAAATAATAATATAAATAACAGGACTCAAATTTTGTACCAGGTCTAGTAACTCATAACCAATCAGCTGGCAGTATTTTCTGGTCATCTGTTTGAAGCAAAACATCTGATTGTTTGCTGTTATTAGAGCTGGAGAAACCCTTATCTATTATAGATGGTAATATGTAAAAGATAACAGTTATCTAGCATTCACATATTAAGTGAGTGGCAAATACTATATCATTTTTGCCCACCCTGCTCCGTCGATGCTCTGGCGCTGGGCAGCTCACACCTATTCAACCAGTTTCCTTCTCTTGATGCAATGCTCTATGTACAGTGGGCAACAATATTTATAATGTTCCTCATAAAGGTCTAAGTGAATACAGCACTTATATTCATGCAGTGTCCTTGATGCAGACTTAGAGGACAATTTCAAATTGTATAGAGCAAGGGTCACATGCTGCGCCTAGGAAAGTGATATTACAAGGCTTTTAAAGTAATGGGAGGATCTATAATTTCAAGAGAGCTACAAATATAAATCAATGTAAAAACAAAAACCATAAATTGGATAATGTTTTCAAAGAAGAAATATGCCATTATAAGATGACACACACTTTTCTATAAATATATTTATATACCGTATATAGCATAAATGCCTATCACCGTGGAAAAGCACATCTCTGTTCTATTTATATTCTGAGCTGCACGGCCAAAATGGCTTTACATCTTAGTAAGTACTATGAGTGCCATTGACTCTTCTTTTGTGACTGAAAGGGTCCACACTCCAGTCAATTACATTCAGAAATGGTGCAAGAGATCTTTAAATATCTCACCTAAGATCCTGTCTATACGCATAAAAGCCAAAGTACTATAGAGGATCCATTTTCTCTGCTTGGCTATTTGCCTCAAGCAATATTCTCCTCTGCTCTCTATTCCATATGCTTAAAATAGAATGGCTGTTTCAGGCCCTTCTTCTGAAGCATAAATATTCCATTAATGAGAGAGTCTGTCTAGACAAGCATGTTTGAGAACTGTAATGGGTATAAAAAAGGATTAATCTTACACAGAAAGGAAACTGACCTTCATTTCTAAAGTAATGTTTTCTACTACTCAGCAGGACATTTAGAAAGGAAAAAGTCATTCTCTGAATATCTAGCTCTGAGGAAAAATTATGTTAAAATAGTTTTTTTGGGCAAAATAAATATAGTGGTTTTTAAAATACATAACTATTTAGGTTTTTACTAATGTTCTTTCCAATGTGCTGAACTGAAAGTGAATAACAGCTATGCAAGGAAAAGAAAAAGTAATGTAAGTCTAAATTCCAAATACCTTTATATTAATTTACAGATCATATGTGTGCCTATATATATTGGTGTGTGTGATATATATAATAGATAGGTATACAAGATCGACAAGGAATTACTATACTGTACATTATTATTAAGAGTTTCCAGCTCACTCTGACTAATCTTCAGTAAGATTTCTGTACTATAATCAGCCCCAAATGCATCGCAGTAAAGGGATAGGATCTATTATCCTAAATGCTTGGGACCTGTAGTTTATCCAGATATAATGTAATTTGGATCACCATACCTTAAGGGGCTGATTTATCAACGTTCTACTTCAAATTTTTGCTCTGATTTGAACATTTTGGTACTAAAACTTGAATGTTTGATATTTATAAAGCAAGAAAAAAAAAACTCAAATGTAAAACTTCAGCATTTACAAGTTCATGTAGAAGTCAACAGGAGTTGTTGTAGCAAAATGTAAGCAATTTTTTTTCAATTTGAGTTTCATTTTTTTGAAGACCTATTGAAAATCATTTCAGTAGTAGAATGCAAGTTTGTTGCATTTGAGGTTTTTTTTCAATGGTTTATGAACAAATGATCAAGTTTTTTCAATGTGGATGTTTTAATAAATAAGCACACATTTGAGTTAGGTGAGTTTTGGAATTTATTCAAATTATAAAATAAATTAAATTCACAAATTTGATTTTTGATAAATAGGCGTTATTTAATGTTTAAGTGGCAAAAATTTGCCGCAACAAAAATTTCAGGGAGAAAAAACACCCATTGACTAATGTATTTAAAATGAGAAAAAAAGTTTTGCGCATCAAAAACACATTGTGGTCACAAAGTCACGATCATGTCAAAAAAAAGTTGCAGTCAAGTCACGCATGGTAGCTGAATTTTACTGCTGTTTCGCAAATTTTTCAGCAGTTTTGCAAATTTTTCGGTGAAGCAAAACGGGACAGATTTGCTCATCACTTTAAACCAAATCCCATGAAACAAAATATTTAACACCACTTATGGGCTTATTTATCAATTTTCGTGTTTGTGAATTCGAGTTTGTTTTTCTAAATCAAATAAACTCACATATCGAATGGTCGCTTATTTATTAATAAGGAACACTCATTAGAATAAAAAACTTGAATATCTAAAATTTTTTAAATTTCCAAGCTCTAAAAACTCCCACTGACATCTATAGAAACTCACAAGCTTTTACATGGAATATTTTTACATTCGAGTTTTAAGGTTTTTTACACAATAAATAACAGACATTCGAGTTTTTGAATCATAACTCAAATTTGAGTTTTTTAAGTGCAAGAACTATGCAGGACGGTCACTCGTCTCACTAGGGTTAAATCAGGGCACATTTACAAACATTCTGCTTATTTTCCCAATTTCATTTATGTTAAAAAATAATTGAGGTTTTAGTTCATAATAATGATGGTAATCCTAAAACACTACCCAGATGATTGCCTGTATTGTAAAAGTTCTATAAACACCTGCCTGAGCTGCCGTCACCTTACTAAAATTCATAGCCAGGGATTGGCTAACCTTTAAGCAATAAAAATGCAACCTAGAAGTACAGTATATATTTATGTTTAAAGTAACCTTTAGGTAAACCATGACATATATTTGTTTTAGCCTTGTGTAAAAATGCATGAATGGGTTCATGAGGCTGACAAAGTATATGAAGCGTTTGAAAGAACAAACCTGTAGGGATGTTTGAATAGATAATCCCAGGTTTTAGGATGAATAAACTTTATGAAGAGGTAAACTTACAGTAAAAACATAAGCCATAAAACCCAGGCTGTAATATATCTGATGTGGAGATAAAAACACCAGAGTTTAAAATAGAAGGACTTTGATACAAGGAGAAAATGTAAAAAGTTTATAACTTATTCTGTTTTGTAAAGAGTAACTGGGAGAATGAGTGGCACCAAGACTGAAGGTCTGACACATGTATGCAGATCTGCATCCAAAGTGCTTAGCTTTATGGGGAATGTGAGCCAATTGCCATGTTATAGGCACGCATTAGTGCCAATTGCAACACTGTGCTCGACTGATAATTTTGAGAGGAGTCTCTTGCTTACTGAGAGAACCTAGCGGGGTTGGATATTTGGGAGGGAAGGAAACAGCGGCAGGATGAGGAGGCAGTAAGCTGGGTGTAAGGTAGAAAATCTAGTGGGTTGATAAAGATAAGGGAGGCTGCTCCGGGGGTTTTGTATCCCAACAGATTTGCCAGATTGCGTGAAGAAGATGGGAGTATGAACTCTTGAATGGCAACTCTAGCTGGGGCTGATCTCTCAGCCAGGTGGGAGACCAGTTTCTCCAGTAGTGGTGGGAAGGAGAACAGGGCAAGGCCTAGACAAGTTGTGGTTTTAGGGGATTCTATTTGGACAAGCACAAGATCTACAGTTAGGGGCCCATGTATTAAAGCACGGATTTTGCATTGTTAAAAGCACGATTGGAAAAAATTAGTAGTAACCATGATAATTTCTGATATGCGTAAATTGCTCAAAAATTTGTGTCATGTTGTACGAAAATATTGTGGTTGCGATCCAAAAGTTACAAAATGTTTGTATTCGAACGATCGTAAACGGTGCGAGAACCATTCTGAGTTTGAAACTTCAATGCATAATTTTGGAAGCCTCCCATAGGACTCAATGGCACTCTGCAGCTCCAACCAGGCCCAAGGAAAGTCTCCCATAGGGCTCAATGGCACTCTGCAGCTCCAACCTGGCCCAAGGAAAGTCTCCCATAGGGCTCAATGGCACTCTGCAGCTCCAACCTGGCCCAAGGAAAGTCTCCCATAGGGCTCAATGGCACTCTGCAGCTCCAACCTGGCCCAAGGAAAGTCTCCCATAGGGCTCAATGGCACTCTGCAGCTCCAACCTGGCCCAAGGAAAGTCTCCCATAGGGCTCAATGGCACTCTGCAGCTCCAACCTGGCCCAAGGAAAGTCTCCCATAGGGCTCAATGGCACTCTGCAGCTCCAACCTGGCCCAAGGGAAGTCTCCCATAGGGCTCAATGGCACTCTGCAGCTCCAACCCGGCCCAAGGAAAGTCTCCCATAGGGCTCAATGGCACTCTGCAGCTCCAACCTGGCCCAAGGAAAGTCTCCCATAGGGCTCAAGGGCACTCTGCAGCTCCAACCCGGCCCAAGGAAAGTCTCCCATAGGGCTCAATGGCACTCTGCAGCTCCAACCTGGCCCAAGGAAAGTCTCCCATAGGGCTCAATGGCACTCTGCAGCTCCAACCCGGCCCAAGGAAAGTCTCCCATAGGGCTCAATGGCACTCTGCAGCTCCAACCTGGCCCAAGGAAAGTCTCCCATAGGGCTCAATGGCACTCTGCAGCTCCAACCTGGCCCAAGGAAAGTCTCCCATAGGACTCAATGGCACTCTGCAGCTCCAACCCGGCCGAAGGAAAGTCTCCCATAGGGATCAATGGCACTCTGCAGCTCCAACCCGGCCCAAGGAAAGTCTCCCATAGGGCTCAATGGCACTCTGCAGCTCCAACCCGGCCCAAGGAAAGTCTCCCATAGGGCTCAATGGCACTCTGCAGCTCCAACCTGGGCAAAAGATAGTCACGATACCAAATTTTTTCCAATCGTGGTCATCATGCTTTAATGAATGGGCCCTTTAGTTTAATACAGAATGTAATTAAAGTCATAAAAGGAAAATAAATTGCATAGATAAGTATAAAAATGTGCATTTCCCAATGTAATCATCTTCATTGTACAGTTATTGCATTGTGAATTCAAATTGCACTTAGTGTACTTTTAAGGCATGCTGGATGGCCTTAAAGGAACAGTAACACCAAAAAATGAAAGTGTATAAAAGTAATTACAGTATAATGTACTGCACTGGTACAACTGGTGAGTTTGCTTTAGAAACACTACTATAGTTTAGTAACAAACTGCAGTGTAGCCATTCAAAGTAGAAAAGGCACATATAACCTGTGCCTTTTCTTCCTTTTTTTTTTTAGCTTGAATGGCTGCCCCCATGGCTACACAGAAGCTTATTTATATAAACTATAGTAGTGAAGCAAATATGATGCAAATTTTACCAGTGCAGGGCAACAGTGCGTTGTATTATAATTTAAAACACTTCCATTGTTTTGTGTTACTGTTCCTTTAAAGATGTGGTTGCTAAACTGTTTCCAGGCTTGTAAAAATTGTTTGCTCAAATAAATACATGTTCTCATTGTTATAACATTGTTATAACATTCCTCCTATAGAATTTTATATATGTGAGTGTATACATAAATCTTTATTAGTATACGTATTAGTATGCAATGGGGATTATTTTGAGGGGCTGAACTTAATGGACTTTTGTTTTTTTTAAACCAAATTTACTATGTTATTATGTATAAGTTGATTATGGCTGACCATTCTGTCCTTTTTGTTGCTGCATGCTGTATTTACAAACTTTCCCATGTTTCATTTTTTCGATGAGTGTGCAGCTGCATTGCTTTCCAAATGGTGGAAAGGATATTTAACAGCAGTGTTACAGGTTCTGTGAATATGGTGAGGCTTCTCCACACAGGCCGGCATGCTTGCTCTAACCAGACATTAGCTACCATGTAGTTCTCAGCTGGAAGTATGACTCCTACTATATATATATATACAGGTCCTTTTCAAAAAATTAGCATATTGTGATAAAGTTCATTATTTTCTGTAATCTACTAATAAACATTAGACTTTCATATATTTTAGATTCATTACACACAACTGAAGTAGTTCAAGCCTTTTCTTGTTTTAATATTGATGATTGTGGCATACAGCTCATGAAAACCCAAAATTCCTATCTCAAAAAATTAGCATATCATGAAAAGGTTCTCTAAACGAGCTATTAACCTAATCATCTGAATCAACAAATTAACTCTAAAAACCTGCAAAAGATTCCTGAGGCTTTTAAAAACTCCCAGCCTGGTTCATTACTCAAAACCGCAATCATGGGTAAGACTGCCAACCTGACTGCTGTCCAGAAGGCCATCATTGACACCCTCAAGCAAGAGGGTAAGACACAAAAAGAAATTTCTGAACAAATAGGCTGTTCCCAGAGTGCTGTATCAAGGCACCTCAGTGGGAAGTCTGTGGGAAGGAAAAAGTGTGGCAGAAAACGCTGCACAACGAGAAGAGGTGACTGGGCCCTGAGGAAGATTGTGGAGAAGGACCGATTCCAGACCTTGGGGGACCTGCGGAAGCAGTGGACTGAGTCTGGAGTAGAAACATCCAGAGCCACCGTGTACAGGCGCGTGCAGGAAATGGGCTACAGGTGCTGCATTCCCCAGGTCAAGCCACTTTTGAACCAGAAACAGCGGCAGAAGCGCCTGACCTGGGCTACAGAGAAGTAGCACTGGACTGTTGCTCAGTGGTCCAAAGTATGTCATTCGGAAATCAAGGTGCCAGAGTCTGGAGGAAGACTGGGGAGAGGGAAATGCCAAAATGCCTGTAGTCCAGTGTCAAGTACCCACAGTCAGTGATGGTCTGGGGTGCCATGTCAGCTGCTGGTGTTGGTCCACTGTGTTTTATCAAGGGCAGGGTCAATGCAGCTAGCTATCAGGAGATTTTGGAGCACTTCATGCTTCCATCTGCTGAAAAGCTTTATGGAGATGAAGATTTCATTTTTCAGCATGACCTGGCACCTGCTCACAGTGCCAAAACCACTGGTAAATGGTTTACTGACCATGGTATTACTGTGCTCAGTTGGCCTGCCAACTCTCCTGACCTGAACCCCATAGAGAATCTGTGGGATATTGTGAAGAGGAAGTTGAGAGACACAAGACCCAACACTCTGGATGAGCTTAAGGCCGCTATTGAAGCATCCTGGGCCTCCATAACACCTCAGCAGTGCCACAGGCTGATTGCCTCCATGCCACGCCACATTGAAGCAGTCATTTCTGCAAAAGGATTCCCGACCAAGTATTGAGTGCATAACTGAACATAATTATTTGAAGGTTGACTTTTTTTGTATTAAAAACACTTTTCTTTTATTGGGCGGATGAAATATGCTAATTTTTTGAGATAGGAATTTTGGGTTTTCATGAGCTGTATGCCACAATCATCAATATTAAAACAAGAAAAGGCTTGAACTACTTCAGTTGTGTGTAATGAATCTAAAATATATGAAAGTCTAATGTTTATCAGTACATTACAGAAAATAATGAACTTTATCACAATATGCTAATTTTTTGAAAAGGACCTGTATGTAACTGGTTGTGTAATTTCAGTAACACAATATTTTTGAATAGGTTGGTTTTGGATTTGTTACAAATAAGGTGAAGTGCAAATAAAATGTTTAATGTTAAAGTTGTGTCTAAGCTCTATCAGAACAGTATTATTTCTGTTTTAGTGTTTTATAAATACTGGTTAAATTTGATCAGTTTTGTTCTGTGTAAATAGGGACTTAACCTCCAAATCTTGATATAAAAATAAAACCTGGCTTTTAAGCAGTTGTGACAAACTGACTTGGAGCCTGTACAGAGACAGTGACTGGTTCAAAATGTGTCATTCAGATAAAATAATGTTCTATTCTGACTGGATATGGGCATTGCAATCTGATTGCTTGCACCGCTACCGGATATTTCATTAATTAGATGGATATAATGTAATATAAGGGCACATTGACTTACCCTCATGCAGTGAGCAACATGCATTTTGGATGCAATCACCATGTTTTTTCCCACAATGAGTTTTTTTTCCTAGAATTCACGTGTCATTGCAGATGTTGAATCAGACGCAATTGTGCTGCATCTGACTCAACCAAAACTGCGTCAATTCAATCAAAATCAATCATTTACTTTGCAGTGAATCAGATGCAGTTGCACCAAATATTCTCATAGACTGCCTGGCATCACTTCTTGTGTTCAGCCGCGTCAGTTCCAGTGTTTGGTGTGTGAATGATGCCTGCACCTGAATCTTAAAGCAGAACTGTGCTGCTCTGAATGACGCAGGGTGCTGAGGGAATCCTGGTGCTACCATCTGGTCAGGAGGTAATGGTAGCTCCAGGGTTTGCACAGCACCATAAAAGGAGGAATAATGCTCAATTCAGAACAAAGGCAGGAAGGATTGATCGGCACAGAGCACAACTATTTGGACGCAAGTATCTTTAATAAAAGTGGGTTTGGTCTCATCTCAACTGTGGGAAGAAGTGCAAGTTGCCCACTGCATCTGCAAATGCATATGAGCCCTATTACCACAATGTATAGATTGAGTAGTATATATTTTTCCATGTGCCAACTTTATCAGATGATACTTTTGCTCCACATTGTGCAATTGGATAGTGCCTTGCACAGGGATCAATTACCTGGTGGCCATACGTTTTACACTTTGAAGATCCCCATCAGCAGCCATGCTGGCTGCTTTGGCAAGAAAAAAAATGCAATTCATCTACATGCTTTGGCAACTAAAGCCTCCTTATGGCAACTCTCGAATTACAATATCAATCAATTTCAGCTTCTGCTTCCACTTTAAAGTTATCCTCTCTTGATTTTTATTCTGTACTTTTTTTTCTAAATGACACTGTTTACATAGCAAATAATTCACTCTACCATTTAAACAGGGTTTCTCTTGCTTTGGTGCAACTGGTGCATTTTTTTTAAAAAAGTGTTTTCTCGTGCAAAATCCCTTTAAGTGTAGCAGTTTCACTGAACACAAGTTACCTCTGAACTTGTCCGTAAATAGTTTCAGAAACAGGAGTACAGAACCTCTTTAGTTTGGGAAAAAAGAGCAATGAGGGAAGCACTTATCTAAATACAAACGTTTATCTAGTAAATGGAACAGATATTGTTAAATAAAACAAGCTATTGCTTTTTTGCTTCAGCTTTGCAAAAGCTTCATAATTTCTGAAATGTAGCGGTGCTTTTTGCAGCCTTCCATCTTCTGACAATAGCCTGTAGCTCTTTTTTGGCTTTTCTTATATTTCTATATACTCGACTGAAAGCAGCATTTAGACTCCCCTCTATTTCTCTGCTCTGCAAAATATTTTTTAATGGCTTCTGAAAATCTGAAAGAGGAGGAAAGTTTTCCCCCCAGAGAGGCATGCTTAATGATTATTCCTCTCGAAATCACAAAGTATTCCAACATTTCACCATTGAAAGTGACGTTAATTAAGGAAATTGCTTTCTGTTTATGTGCCAGGGCACTGTTGTGCTTCTAAGGGAGAAAATGCTTAAGGATTTCTGCCCACTCCTGGCTTTTTTGTATGGAGAAAATATTCACTCAGGTTAAAAATGTTTTAATCAAGATCATTTTATCTTTGCTGTTATTTAGTTTGACCTTTTTTTATGTTTGATTTACAGTGTGAACATATTTGATTTACAGGGGAAATATTTAGAACACTTGGCAGCACAGAAGCTTTCCTGTTAGTCAGGGAGTCCCAATTCAGGTTTGTTCAGAACAATTCACTTTTTTAAATGAAAAAAATCACAAAAAATAAATGTTGCAGAAAAAAAATAATCCAACTTTTGAAAAATGAGCCCCTTAGTTTTTAAACAAAAGTAAATTTCTTAAAGAAAATTATTTAGCAGTTGTCTGAAAGAAAGTATCACAATGCTACACAATCTAAATAGATTAACGCATTAAAGGAGAAGGAAAGGCTAATAAAGAGTTAATCTCAAGCTGCAGGCATACCTTCAGTTGTCTCAATAGTGGCCTTAAGTCTCCCCATATTTCACCTGTTAAGAAGATCTGAAGCCAAACAGGAAGAAAAACACTGAGCTGTGTAAAGAAAGTTCCCATAATGCCTCGCTCCTGCACAGACACCCAGACCAAGTGAACATGCTCAGTTAGTAAGACTATAGGGGGGATTTATCAAGACACGAATGCTTGGAGCGTTCATTCGAATGCTCCGAGCGTATTTCCAACAATTTCGCGCGCGCAACTTTTTCTTATACTTGTGCGACTTTTACGTACGCTAGCGCAAAAAATTCGGAAAGGTTCTGCTGCTGTTTACAATCGTTAGGTACAAAAATTTTGTGACTTTCGGATCACCAATACGATATTATCGTGACTAATACGATTTTTTCGTAAGCATTTTCGTGATATTTGCGATCTTCAGAAATTATCGTATCCAATCAGAATTTTTCGCATTCGGGATTTGAACTCGTGTTTTAATGAATCGACCCCTATGAGTCAGCTTCCTGCTGATTGGCTCAGATCCACATTCCTAAGGGGGGGAGCAGGAGAGGAGAGAGAACAGAAAGCTGTGTGTCTGTGGCAGAGGAATTACAGACACAACAAATCTTTTGACAGAGAAGTCAGTGCAGTGTTTCCGTAAGTGCTTATGGCTGTATTTACATAGACCTTTCTGATAAAGCTTACCGAGTTTTTACCTTTCTTTCTCCTTTAAAGCAAATGAGAGAAGATATTTAAGGCACTGACATTCCTTTCTCTGATGAATGGCAAATGTATCCAGTGTCTGTAAGATTTAAAACAAGCAGCACAAGTTTTCGATCAAGTGTTATTGAAGGACCTTGAAGCATAAAAAAATCCATATTTGCAGATGTTTCTTGGCAGAAGGCTCTTGTAATGCTGAGAGATTAGAGGAAAGTGACACAAGAGGTTCCATGTAGGCAAATAACAATGCAGGGAAATGTGTGAACTGCTGGAAATCCAGGCCGAGTTTGGTCAGTGGTTTCAGGGGACGTGCTGTATTTTGAGCTGCTTGTAGGCTATAAACTAAAGGGGAATAAATATAGATGATGGTTTGTGGGCGTCACCAAAGTACATGGTTTGCTGGAAATCTTTTGATGTTTTTATTTACTTTTATAGCTACTGATACTGATATGTTTTGTTATTGATTACTTTTAACTCTGGTCTTGTAGCTTTTTATATTTTATGTTTTTGCATTTGTTTTCAGGATGATAGAGCATTTGGGTTCCTACCCCCCCCCCCCCCCCATTCCTCTGTCTATATTTTCAATTAAATTTAAATGCTGCTATGTGTTTGCCCATCCTTGCTAACTGTTTTTCTTACTGATGCAGAAAGTAGTATTTTTCTTACTACTGCTTTTGTATGAAACTGTTACTTGAAGTTCTTAAACCTGACTGTCCCTTCTCTGCCTGTCAGATATAACTTCTAATGCTAATGGACCCCTGCTGCACAAATATGGCAGCCCCCTCATAGAGGAACATGGGGGATCAGATAGGTAATGTAAAAGCATTGGGCAAATACTTTAGGGCAAAATTAGAAATAGCATGCAGAGACAATTTTATGATCAATGTAAAAAAAAGTTTCTTTTCTGGTGACAGTTTCTCTTCAAAACAGGCAGTGGGGTGTCCACCCCGTGATACCATAATGTGAATTGCATTAATTTAACAGAAAAGTGTTATGGTAAGAAAGGGAATACCTGGGCTTTCAGATCTATAATCAGCTGTGGAAAATAATGGGCATAGTCTGTCTAAGCAACTGGATAGCTAAAGGTTTTCATCATTGCATCAACACTTGTTGCATTAGTTAATAAAAGTCATTAAAACCCTGCAAACCATGTAGCAGTGTACCCAGTATACCATAAGAACTCACAGTGGTCTTACTGTTCTAATTTGAATAGGACAATAACAAATTACATTAATTCTTTGCAGAGGTTTGCAAAATGTATACAGCGTTAATACTGTCTTCCTCTTGCAGGGTTTAATTAACATATAAAAGGGCTGCAGAGTTTGCTTTAGGTCTAGCAGTCAGTTAGATGTTGTTGGCTTTTAACCAGCAGGCCGGCAAATGCTGGTTGCTATGTGTTACTCATGACGGAGCAAACTTTGTATCTCTTTATTCATAAAACCCTTATGAGATCATTTAATAACAGGTACAAACTTTGCTCCAGATCTAGTAACCCATAACAACCATGTTTTTTTTCAAGTATTAAACCTGTAAATTCTTGCTGCTAATTGATTGCTCTGGGTTCCTAGAGACTAAATAAACATTATAGGGTTGATTCACTAAAGTGCGATAAAATGAGCTCTATTTATAGCATGCGTTAAAAATGTTATCGCGTCTTAGTTTTCACGTCTTAACGCACGATTCACTAAAAGTATATTTGCGTTAATTTAAACGCAATGCTGTTTGCGTTATTTAAGTCGCAAAGACTATTTTCGTGCAGTATTCGACGCAATGCGCACTAACCATACACACCATTACGTTCGTAAAACTACTTTTTTTGAAAATGACTATTTACCTGCAAACTGGAGGCTACATCACTCTAGGGCCAACACATACTCATGCTCATGAACTGTACTTTTCTATAATTACCGCCTGCCCCAAGTAGGTGTTAATTTTCGCATAGACTAATGCGATATTTAGCGCGTCTAAGTGTTTGTGAATCATGCGTTAGTATTATTTCTGTGCAAGAATTAACGCAATGCGGTAAAATTAACGCATACGGTTGTTCGCTATTTAACGCATGCGATATGCGACTTAACGCATGTGATAATACTTTAGCGAATCATGCTTTTTTTGTGTTCATTTTTCGCAAAAAAGCATGCGATAAGCATTATCGCAATTTAGTGAATCAACCCTTATGACTGTTATTGCATTCCCCTTATTAAAGACCCTAGTCTAGTATACAGTATTCTCCTGTAGACTGAAAACTGAAGTTCAATTTATATCAGTAACTATACAGCACATTAAATACATGCATTAGAAGCTCAGGAAATCAGAACATGTACATAAGATACTTGTATCTACAGCCATAGATTTCTGTCAAATCCTATGTTTTACAGTTTCTACAGACCATATGCTTTTGGGATCACAGAGATTACACACCTTATATAATATTGTTAATTTATTTCAAGTGCATCTTAAATTGTGCGAAAATACATTGTTTGTATCAGGTGGAAGCCCTCAACAACATATATGTTTTGGAGAGTGCTGAATAAAGTGGTTTATGAACTGTGAGGTCCAGTTGATTGAGGGGTGTCGAACTGGCCTACCAGGATACCAGGAAAGCTCCCGGTGGGCTCAGGTGTCAGTGGCCCTCTTGCTTCTTACTATTTCATGGCCATTCCCTATTTCTCTATGGGAACAAGGAAGCTTGATAGATAGAAGAATAGAGTTTAGTATTGAATTTCAACACGGTAACGGCATATCTAGGAAGGTGGTACTGACGTATGGGTCCCCTATGTAAGGATGCGGATCCCTTGGTCGTATGAGCTGACCACCTACCCGATGAAATCAATGGATATATAGCCCACACTCTAAGGACCTCTATTCATGAGGTAAATGCTACTCTTACCTATAATGTACAGGACGCCACATTATGGTGTAGACGGATGGTATATATATCAATGTCTACCGCTGACTGTAAGAAGGGACATGGTCTCTCTAATGTGGTTGGTAGCAAGCCTGATGCTTAATCCCTATGGGTACTGTTTTGGGAAGTTGCAGTTCAGTATATCATGATGTTTATTTCTTGAAATTTTCTCGAGAATTTTGGTGAAAGTTTTATGAAATTTTTGAGACTATATTGCCATTTCTCTAAAATATCGTGACATTTTTCCCAGACAGGAAGTTCTCCAGCAGCCATTTTAAGAGCACCTGCACTTATTTTCAACTTTGCGCATCTTGGAAAACAATAATGTGTTTAAGTTTCACTTGAGAATGTGTGAAATAGAAAACAATGATGTGATCAACTTCCCCTTGAAAACCTGTGAAATAAAAAACAATGATATGATTAACTTCCCATTGAAAGTGTGTGAAATAGAAAACAATGATGCGTTTAACTTCTTGAAAACGTGTCAAGGATAGGCTGCCCCTGACTATTCTATTTATTCAGGTTTGTTAAACTAAAACTCTAAAGATTTGAATGTTAAAAGCCTCTATAGGACTTAATGGTTCTTGGTATCTTAAACCTGTCAGTCTAAAAAGTCAAATAAAGTTTTATAAATCATAGCTTTCAAAAAATTAACCATTTTTTGAGAAAATAATTTGAAACAATCGTATACTGCCAAAAAAATCTCCAACAAAAACAAGAATAAGAAATCAAACTCTTTTTAGAAAACCTTAGTAAATGGCAGGCCCGGTGGGCCCCGGCCCTAGTGGGCCACGGCGGCCCAGTCCGACCTTTGCCAGCGCTCCCCCTACTGACTGTTCCTCCCCTGACGCGTTCAATTTATACGCGCTTGGGGAGGACGTCGGGTGGGGGCCCTGCGAGGGGGTTAGGGGGGCCCCTGGGGGGGTAGGGGACAAGGCTGGCTGGGGCCCTGCACCCCCAAGTCCGACCCTGGTAAATGGGCCCCAAAGTGTAAGTTTTAAATGTGTACCTTTTAGCTGACATTATATGTCAACTCTTTATACTATGGAAAAGACCTCGGACAACAACTATGAATGTAAGGTGCTCAATGTGTATACGGAATTAACTTAATTACAAAAGACACATATAAAAAGTTGGCACACCTACAAATAAAATCTAACCTTTGCTTTTCTATCCTTGTTTTAATTAATCTTTTAGAATCAATAATAAAGGTTAGATTTTATTTGTAGGTGTGCCAACTTTTTATATGTGTCTTTTGTAATTAAGTTAACTCTCTATCTTTGAGGTAACTTTTAGTATGATGTAGAGAGCGGTATTTTTATACAATTTGCAATTGTAATTGGTCTTCATTTTGTATTATTTGTAGCTTTTTTAGTTCTTTTCACAGTTTGTTCAGCAGCATTCCAGTTTGGAGTTTTAGCAGCTATCTGGTTGCTAGGATATAAATTACCTTAGGAACCAGGCAGTGGTTTGAATGAGAATGAAGTTGTTCCGATATATACTGTATATAATTGGGATGCACCAAATCATGGTTTGGTTTAGGATGCAGAGGAATCCCAGCACTTTTTGAAGGGGCACATTTACTAAGACACGAATCTGAACTGAATTGGAAAAATTCCGATTTGAAAACGAACATTTTGCAACTTTTTCGTATTTTTTGTGATTTTTCGGCGTCTTTACGACTTGCGCGAAAAGTTGTGCCTTTTTCGTAGCGTTAAAACTTAAAAGGTGCGACGTTTCGCGCAAGTTTTAACGCTACGAAAAAAGCGCAACTTTTTGCGCAAGTTTTAACGCTACGAAAAATCGCCAGATTTTGCGCAACTTTCAGAATGGCTACGAAAAACTCGCGTTTTTTCGCACAAATCGTATTAGTAACGAAAAAGTTGCGACATTTTTCCAAAAAAATCGCAAAATACAGATCATTGCGAAAAAAACGCAATCGGACGCATTCGGCCCGTTCGTGGCTTAGTAAATGTGCCCCTAGGGATTCAGTTGAACTAAATAAAGCAATTTTGAATTTTTTCTCATGTTTGACTATGCAAATCAG
The DNA here is from genome assembly GCF_000004195.4 of Xenopus tropicalis. Classification (NCBI taxonomy): domain Eukaryota; kingdom Metazoa; phylum Chordata; class Amphibia; order Anura; family Pipidae; genus Xenopus; species Xenopus tropicalis. The sequence continues at coordinate 166,832,873 of NC_030677.2, forward strand.
GGCTTGGATTAAGTTTGTTATTTCAAAAATTAATAAACCAGCTCCTAAGTGTTAACGGGTTTTCAACTCCTGCCTATTTTTCTGTCATTTGCCCCTGTTCAAGACCAGTGTTTGTTATGGTCTATTTTTGATCCATTTTTGAGAATTCTTCGTGGCTTTTGACATTATCATGTTTACAGTTGTAGAAATGGGTCAACTCAGTTAAACTGGTACTTTGCCTTTACTTTACGTGCAAGAGTATGCACTTTCTAACTTGTGCCTATGCAGATCAGATCTGTCTTTAAATCCAGTAATCATTTATTAAAAAACTGTCCACATTTACACACAAGCAGACAGTTCCACTATGGATGATAATACCGGGCAAGAGGGTCATTATATCTGAAAACCAAAGAGGAATTATGTGGCCTATATTGTATTACATTTACATATATTTATGCTTCTAGCATACATGATGTAGTAGAATTAATTTGATGCAGCCATTTTCATGTTAAGTCTTTGAAAAGTATTTAGTAATTTCTCATCTTAATTTATCCATTATGCAACTTCTTGTCCCTCATTAACTTTTGGGGTATTATTTGATCAATTAGATTTTCCAGTAATTGTACTAACTGCTGTAATCCCTATTGGGAAGGTCAACTTTCCTCCATTAGAAAGGATTAGGATGAAATTCTTTTTTGCTAAATAGAAAAAGGAAGCCGCTGATTGAACTTTCCAATGTCAAGTGTCCGTTGCTATTAGGATTATCATTAAATGCAGATATAAACTTGTTTGAAGTTATTAGTGTTGAACATTGTGCTATATGCTGACAACAGCTTTGTCTATAAGTTATAATAAAATCTGTATTTTTTTTGGATGAACGCTGCCACAGCTATGAGAGAAAGGAACAATAATAGAAATATTATACTTATTGGCAATGCAAAAACTGGCACAGTCCACCATTTTTGTACTTTGCACCTTGCTTTCAACGCTGTATCAATTGCCGCAGGTTTTTCTGGAGCTTAGAGACTTTTGGCCCCCCCATGAATACATTGCTACCTGCAGTCAGCAGCACTGTATTCATGAGGGGCAGGGGGTACCTTGATACCCTCCCCCCTGCCTTCTACCAGTCCTCTAACCTTCATGTCACTCAGACTGCCAGCATACTAAATCCAGATGGTTCCATACTCTAAGTGGGTTATGTATCAACTTTTGAATTGTTTTCTCCTGTGATTCCAGCCTTTTTTTTAAAAAAAAAAAAATGATGAATTTGAGAAATGGTTTAAAATACACAACTTTTCAATACATATAAAGTGAAGAACATGCGAAAAACTCAAATGTAAAACTTTGTAACATAAAAGTTTGCGAGGTCATGTAGAAGTCAATGGTAGATGTTCTAGGCTAAATTTAAACTATTATCTATTTGTTTAGTCTGATAAACCCTGTATTGGAAAGATTGCTGCACCTTACACTGTATATGCGTGCTGGTAAAATGATTTTTTTGCCTCCAATAAGGATTAATTATATCTTAGTTGGGATCAAGTACAAGTTACTGTTTTATTATTACAGAGAAAAAGGAAATCCATCCATGTCTGTTATTATAAATGTATTTTAAATTCTTAACTGACAATCATATTTTGCTTTCCCTGCTTGTATGCCTCAGGCACAGGAATCACTTTTACTTGCATTCCTGCACTTCCTAGATGTCACTTCTCTCCTCACATCCCTCCTCCTTCCTCACAGTCTATAGTTGTGTAGCCTGTGTGTGGGCACATGTATCAGGTTCTCCTTTCTGGCACATACACATATAAGTTTACCAATAGAGCTTCCACAAAATGGCTGCCGCCTGCTTGCTGTGATTATGGGTTACAAAAGAAGAAATAAAACAATATTTATATAATGTTTATTGTGTAAGTAAAGTTTATTTTACCCAATTAGAACAATAAAATAGGATTTGGAATTATTTCTTAGGGTTACAGATCCCTTTTAAGGCTTAAATTAAGAAAACATACCATAAAAAACATACCATAGAGCCCATATTACCTCTTTTGCTGGGAAGTCAACGAATCTGAGTTGGTTGTAGAAAAGTTATGACTGCAATAAAGCTTGACATGAAACTGCAAGAAAATATATGTATAACATGTCAGCAATGATCTGAAGTGTGAAGATATTATAATGGGTAAAGTGTCAGTTACACAATGTAATGGTACAGAGCTCAGATTAAAGCTTTGCTCTTCTCCCTAGAATGTTAGAAATGTTCAATGGATTGCTTCTATTTACTTGTCAGTGAGATTGAACATTTACCAAGCATCTACATGCTGTAGGCAAGACAGACTCCAAATGTAAATACTATCTATAAAATACCACACAGGTACCAAGGTTGTGGTTGGTTTAAATTCTCTCATCTAAAGGCCACCCCTTTAGATTAGAGGAATGGAACTTTCATTTAAAGCAGTTACAGTTACTGGATTACAGTTTTTAGATTCCACCTTCCTGGAAGGCAGTCCAGCCCTCCTCCATAGTGATTTGGAAATTTGTGATTAGGAAAAGAAAATAAGGCCAGAGAAAAAGAAAGTATTGGGCAGAAGAGGTACGGTGGGAAGTGAGATGTGAGAGAATATTATGGTGAATGGGAGAGTAGGAGAGATTAGGAGATACAGAAATGGGTAAAAAAGTATGAAAAGAACACTAATGAAGTGAGGAAAGGAGAGTGATCCACTAGCAGAGGTGAGACTGTGGTGCACCCTGATTTCTGATGGCTACCTTGCAGGAAGCTAGCTAGTTCTGTAATAGCTCATTCCTGGAGTGAGAGAAAGGGTCAGGTTAGCTAATGAGCAGCCTAACGCTCTACCAAGGATAATTAGAAGGATTAGCAGCCCCACCCATAGGGGGAGATTTACTAATCCACTAATCCGAATCCCGAAAGGGAAAAAATCGGATTCGAAACCAAAATTTTGCGACTTTTTCTTCGCCGTTGCAATTTTTCGTATTTGTCGCAACTTTTTCGTCGCCGCCGCGACTTTATAATCGCAGTGACGACGAAAAAGTCGCGGAACATACGAAAAAGTCGCGAGGGCAACAAAAAAGTCACAAAAATAACGATCATTATGGAAAAATGCATTCGGGCGCTTTCGGTCCGTTCGTGGATTAGTAAATCTGCCCCATAGAGTAGGGATTCAAGTGTACAGACTTATGCTCACCTAGCTTACACTTGGAGGGCATGATGCTTGGGTTTGGACATTTTGAAGTAGACTATCTGCAGACTGATTGCTGGCCCCTGTTTGGCAAACACTCCAAGAAGTTCAGTTTGTGAGTATATGCTAAACAACTGTACTGTACCATCTATGCATGTCCTCCAAAAGATCTGTTCTACCTTCCTGTAAATAAAGAGTTATGATTTGTTTTAAAAACCACTGCTGCCCAATTGATTTAATTAACTAGAGGGTTGAAGTTCAACCACACCCTTTCTCCAAAAATATGCAAGGGCCCATTCCCAAAGACTGAGTCAAATGTTTATTAAATTAAATGGTGAGCAGAGAGTTTTCAGGATCACACAGCTCCTTCATTAGAAATAAGCGCAACTGTAAAGTTCTGGGTTACAGAAATCCCTCCAAGTCCTCAGATTGCAATTATAATGGTATACTAAAGTAACAGGATATTAATCATGATAAAGCACTTGTGTTTGCAGATAAGCCTTGTTGAGTGCTTTAATGATAGTGGGTCATTGTGGTTGATATTGCAGTCTGCTATTATTAAAATGTGCAAATGAATAAAGACCCAAATAAATGAGTTTTGGAATACTAAGAGGAATTTAACCAACAGATTTGCATTAAGAATGTTTATTTATAAACTGGAATTGGAATCTGCTGCACCTTGTTGTGCGATCAAATGAAGAAAGTAGTAATTTGCTCTGGAGAAAATCAGTATAAGATGGTGGTTTAACTCAGAGACCCTTGATGCCCCAATGTAGGAAAATAACAAATGGGATACAAGAAGCGGAGCTGATATATGGAAAATAATTAGTTTTATAAGGAGACTGTGTACTCTGTGAAAAGATCAGATGAAAGTTCAGATAGAGACAAGTGGCGCCTATTGTGCTTTGTTGTCATTCATTCCATTTGAAAGCAAATGCAAAATATCTATGTATAAGCCAACAAAGTAGCGCTGACACATTAGGATGGTGCATAAATTAAATTTAAATGATCTTTTGTAAGGTTTTAGATCATTACATAAACCTACTGATTGATCATTTTCATTCTAACCTGCTGTATTCAGATGAAGCCATACCTGGTTTGTATGAGGCTATGTTGCAGCACAGGACAGGGAAATGGGCTTGTTCTTTAAAAGAAATACATTTGAATAACAGTAGAGATTGTGTTTGATTGCTTTGCAGTGTCATTGACAAGTTAATAATAGCAATTAAATGTACCAGTGCATAGGAATTATTGTCCCACACATCAGCTTAGAGAGGCACTATAAGTGTTTATTTTCATTTTAATCATGTTATGTGCCATTGATTAAGCAATACAGGGTCATTTTCTTGTTGAAAGCAGTTGTTTTTGCTATAAGAATATATTGATTGATTTGTTTTTGACATTTCTGGTTTCTTGGCTTCCAGCTAATCCCCTCTGACCCCAGCACACACGAACACAGTTTTAAGCCACACCACACAGTATTATTTAGAACTATGATACAAAAGGGCTCATTTACATGCCCCATACAGTGTGCACAGAGACCTGTAGAATATGCCTTGAATTGAGCACATTGGCGTAACTTAGTGCAGAACTCTTGCACTCGCCTAGTGCTGTTACACTTTGGCCCCCCTGTGTCATAAATGACCCCTATATTAGAGTAACCTATATGGAACCAATGAAAATTGAGGAGTGAACATTATAAGACTGCAATTAATGATGGTAGTGTAAAAGTCCATCACCTGAAGAGATACTGGGAGTCTCATTGGTTCGCTTTAGGTCACAGGACTGGAATATTACAACATTGTAGAATCCTCAGGGAGAAACCCTCTTCATCTGTGTTCCGTTGTCTCCCCAAAATGCCCTGGCTGCCAAAGAAAAGTTTACATTTTGCAGTGAATGCCAGAATGCATCAATTTCTATACAATGTAATATTTTCCCTATTGTGGACCAAACCATATACAGGTATAGGACCCGTTATCCAGAATGCTCGGGACCAAGGGTATTCCAGATAAGGGGTCTTTCTGTAATTTGGATCTTCATACCTTAAGTCTACTAAAAAATCAATAAAACATTAATTAAATCCAATAGGATTGTTTTGCATCCAATAAGGATTAATTATATCTTAGTTGGGATCAAATACAAGGTACAGTTTTATTATTACAGAGAAAAAGGAAATCAATTTTAAAAATCCTAATTATTTGATTATAATGGAGTCTATGGGAGACAGGCTTTCCGTAATTCGGAGCTTTCTGGATAATGGGTTTCCGGATAAGGGGTCCGATACCTGTACTATCTAATAGGTACACTATATACAAGGTGGAAAAAGCCAAAATATTCAAATAGACCCAGAGGCCTATTTATCAAAGTCGTATTTGTGACATTTTCATATTTTATTCTACTTCGAATAAACTCAAAATTTTAAAAACTACAAATGTTAGCTTACTTGTGTCTTTTTTTACCTAATAAATATGAAAATTTGAATATTTAAACAATAATCCAAGTTGATGATTTTTAGGACAAAAAAATTTGAATGGCAAAAAACAAAAATAACCAGTGATCCAGGCCTTTACAGTTGTCACAGGAGCTCCCCATCTTGGATTCTGTTAGAAGCGTCTGTGACACTCACATGCTCAGTGTGCTCTGGGCAGATGTTGGAAAGCTAAACTTAGGGGTCGTGGCAAATTATCAAGCAGAGAATGAAGTTGGCCTGTAAAATAAACTGATGCTACAGGGCTGATTATTAAATTCTAATTGCACTGGTTTCAGAGCTGCCATGGAATGTAAATCTGCAATAATTACTAATCAGCCTTATATTGTGATATTTATGTTCCATTTATAAAGTATATTGTGAGTCAGTCCCTAAGCTCAGTAAGTGACAGCAGCACAGAGCATGTACAGTAAATCAGCAGAAAAGAAGATGGGGAGCTACTGGGGCATATTTGGGGGCACAGATCTTCCCTGCTAGAGGGCTGTGATTGCCTTGGGCTGGTACAGAAGCCCAAAACATAATGTACATAATTTCTAGCCTAATTCTTTAATTTAGCTTTAGTTCTAATTACACATTAGGAACAAGGAGAATTGGAATCATTGTAGTCAAGTACTGCTTGAGTTAATAGCAGATGTATAGTATTCAGAGACACATACAGAGGCAGACATTGTGCAGTATTGCAGTACTTTTACTATTCCCTTTTCCTGTGTACAAATAATCTAGCAACTAGTGCCTGCAAAAAAAAACAGTATTTGATTTAGCAAACGTTAAAATATTAATTATGATTTTCTCAATATTATAGTGTAATCTGTATCACATTTTTATAGCACTAATCTGCATAAAAGAATTCATTTACTTTCTTATGTACCCTCTGGTATATTATTTATATGCAATTGAAATATTAGAATATGATTTCATCAGCTTTCCTTTAAAGGCTTTTATATATATATAAAATCACCATGACTGCATAAAACAAGATATCATTCTAGAGTTCAGGATTGATGTCAAACAATAAGATGGGTGTAAGAAACAGCAGAGACACAATACAATAATCACTTAGAAATAATGAATGTGTAAACTTTATAATTCCTGCTTCTATTGCAGCATATTGATTTTCTTTGCATTCCGCTAATACTGTATTCTTTTTTAATTGAAACTATATATATTCATCTGAATGCAAGCAATATACAGAATTTAAGGAGTGAAATAAAAACATGATTTATTAAAACGGCAAACTGTTGGAACCTCAGAAAAGTGAATAATTTTTTTTTATGTTCTATAATTACTTTCTTAAAATGCATTGGAAAAGAAAGTATTTCATATTAATAATTTGTATTATTGCACTATAATTACTTGGTTGAGATGAAAAGGATTTAAGTATCATTCTCTGATTTATGAAACTATTCTGAACAGTAATAGAAATAACAATTCTACTCAATATAAATTTTAATTATATAACTGTCCTACAAAGTTTTCTATATTATCTTCTATAACCTATAAAAATCATCGATTTCTCTCATCACCATTACATCACAACATGTAACACTGCACAGTTTAACCTTCTAAACTAAGGGGCAGATTTACTAAAACTCACATTACATTTCTAATTTATATTATTTTAAAATTCAAATAAATTTGTTTCCACAAATTTCTTACATTTACTAAAAAGTCTGAACTGAAAAAGTCTGCGCAGGAAAAGTTGCAGAAAAGTTGTGAAAATTCTGAATTTTTCGACTTGTCACATGAAAACTGTGACTTTTTGGAATTGTTGCACAAAAAAAACCTCGTTAAAAATCCAAAACCTCTAAAGTTTCAAAGCAAAAGAAGGATCCTCCAGGAAAGGGACATCTGCCATTGACTTTTACATGCGCTCGGCAAGTTTTAGCTGGCGAATTATTGGATTTCGATTTTTAGCCATTTTGATGCATAGTAAATCTCCAAGTAAAATCCCAAATTGAAGAAAAAAAATCTCACAGTTAGTAAATGGCCTCCCAAGTGTGTCTGATGCATTTGGTGCATTTCAATTTTATACCTTAAGTTGATGGAACCATGAGTACCCAAAGCCCCCTCAACAATGTCACTAAACCATTATTACTTCCAGGTACCAACCCAGAAGGAAAACTACTTTGGGTAGATTTATCAAAATGTAAGTTTAGAGCTTAATACATAAAACTTGCCCACATTCTATTCATTACTATGGGATTTTTCAAAGTGTATTTATCAATGGGTTAAAGTCAGAGTTCATCATTTGATAAATACTCTGCCCCTTAAAGTTGGCTCTGGAATCCAAATTCCTTACAAGTAGTAGAACCCCGGGTAATAGTGACCAAGCAGGCAGATTTATATTAAGCAAATTTATCTGGGGCAACAAAGACTTTTTTACTATTTTAATTCCTTTAGGGCAGGGATCCCAAACCTTTCTTACTCGTGAGCCACAGTCAAATGTAAAAAGACTTGTACAGCAACACAAGCATCATAAAAGTTCATGGAGGTGCCAAATAAGGGCTGTGATTGGCTATTAGGCAGCCTCTATGCACACTATCAGCTTACAGGGGTTTTATTTGGCAGTAAATCTTGTTTTTATTCAACCAAAACTTGCCCCCAAGTCAGGAATTCAAAAGTAACTACCTGGTTTGGGGGCACTGAGAGCAACATCCAAGGGGTTGGGGAGCAACATGTTGCTCACGAGCCACTGGTTGGGGATCACTGCTTTAGGGCATAGATTGTTACTTTAGAGTATAGATTGGGATTATGTTTTCCTGCTAAAAACACAGAAATGGTTGTCATTTAAAATGAATCATTACTGTTGTTAATCTTAAGCAGTAAATGTAAGAGTGTTTAATTCAGAAATAAAGAAGTAAATGGAAAAGAAGAGAGAATTGTTTAAAAACTACAAGTCAGAGGGTACAGAAGCTGCATGTAACTAATATAACTACTATAAGAAATGTAAAACAGCAGTCTGGGGAATGGATAGTGGTACAGGCTAAAACTGGATCAGTGTGGCATCATTGCAGCAGAATCTTTACAAACTACAGGCAATATAACAGCTAAGGGGCAGATGAGATTCAGTGTTGTTAGATGTAAGATCTCCAGCGTTTAAATGGGATATTATAGAGCTGCTTAAGGAGAGATATGATAACTACAGGCAAGAAATCCATTATTTGAAAACACATTATACGGAAAGTGTGGTCATCTCCCCTAGACTCCATTTAATTTTTTTTTTTTAAATTTAATGCAAAGTATAAAGCATTACTTTTATGCTTATTACATTCATTGAGCATTGCTTCAATACCTCTAATGAAGATTTTAGTTATGTAAGTTAATGCAATTATACTGTAAAGATTTCTGTGATTGAAAGCAAGATGATCAAAGTCTGTCAGCTCTGCTTATAATAATGCATAAGGGGTCTTGGGTACTGAACCCTCGATTATTGCTATAATTCTATTTTTTTTTTAAATGCATCTTAAGAACCCATTGTGGCAGTGTGACCAGGTAGAGAGTGAAGTTTTTGACAATTTACTTGCACCCATAAATATCAACATCTCGAACATATTTCTTTATTGAATCTAATGTAAATCTGCATGTAAATCATAGCAATGCAGCAATATTACCAAACACATGTAATCTCTATAAGCACCGGGAGCCTCTCAGTCTGAACTACCATGTTATTTTACCACCAGCTCTTTAGAATGGCTGTGTAATGCTTACAGTACACAATTTGGTTATCAATCTATGACTTACTTGAGGGATGGTTTTATTAAATACAATACTGCATTAGAACAGTCACATCTACAGTGGTCATTAGTATTGTCAATGACCTCCATTCTTCTTTTTATACATAAGACTTCAATGATGACTGGATAATTAACAGGTTCTTAGTATGGATAGGTAGGATTGTATTAAATTTTAACCAAATATACCCCCATATGTAATAAAAGGCACTAGGTTTGCCCAGCAGCAGTAACCAATAGAAACAAATAGGATAATTGCTTTCAAACAGGTGACCAGTAAATGCTTCCTGCTGATTGACTTCTATGGGTTACTGCTCCTGGGCAAACTTAGTGTCTTTTATTACATATACATTACATACCCCCATAGGTATCTACTTGAAAACAGATGATTGGGCAGATTTGATCTTCTTATCTGTTTGGGAACCGTATTGGCTCATACATGTGGTCCTAGCTCCGCTGAGTCCTATTCCCTTCATCTGTAATTTGAACGTTTGGGGATATCAGTAAAAAGATCTGCTTATTTGGCCACTTTGCCAAACTAGCAGATCTTATAGTGTATGGTCACCTTATAGGAATACTGTCATGGAAAAACATGTTTTTTTTTTTTAAAACATATCAGTTAATAGAGCTTCTCCAGCAGAAACCTGAATTGAAATCTGTTTTTTAAAAATGCAAACAGATTTTATTATATTTAATTTTGAAATTTCATATGGGGTTAGCCATATTCTTAATTTTTCAGGGTGCTACGGATGTGGTCTGATACACTTCAGTCACACTTTACTGCTATGCTGTAGAACAGCCGATCAGCAGAACAATGGGAAGGTAGCAAGATAGCAGCTCCCAGTAGGTATCAGAATAGCACTCAATAGTAAAAAATTCAAGTCCAGCTTGGGACTCCTCCAGTTACATGGGAGCAGGACAAACAATAGGTTACCTGAAAGCAGTTCTAATGTGTAGCGCTGGCTCCTTCTGAAAGCTCAGACTCAGGCACAATGTACTGATATGGCGCCTACACATCAATATTACGGCTAAAAAAATACATTTGTTGGTTTAAGAAACATATAATTTTAAATAAATAAAATGCTACATAGTAGCATGAATTATTTGCTATGTAAACAGTGTAATTTAGAAATAAAAAGTACACCATAAAAACATGACAGTATCCCTTTAAGATGGGATGTGCAATTCAATTAGCGATTTGTAGTTTTGGTAATATATTACACCTAATTATCTAAGTGATTTACAAAAACGTTGTTGTATGTGCAGAAAACACTAATGGTATTTTGTCGCTCTGGATTATAAATGAGGTCCAACATAGTTAAATATACTATAGCTCATTCTACATTTATGTTTATTTCATTATTGTCTTAATAATGGCACAGTGACAGGGTTGCAGTTATTTAAGTGATATAGCTGATTAAGCAATGCCGGCACTGAAGAAGCTATATTTTGTATACTATATGTGACTTGTTTATTTCTTTATTCGTTAACATGACATTATGGTTTCTGCGGTAAAAAAGGATTCATTATATGCATTTAGAAACTACCAATAAAGACTGCAATTTATTTTACTATGGATTGTTGGCATTTTCCTAGGTAAAGACAACGTTAAACTCATTGCATATTTAAAAACTGACAAATTAATATAGTGTACATGAAGAATAGAATATTATCTTGGACTAAAAACAAAGACATAGGGGCACATTTATCAAAGTACGATTGGTTCCAAATACAAAAAAATTTGTATTTTTTCCAAGTTTTCATACTATGTGTATTTTCTGCATTTTTTCGTTAGTTTGTGTGACTTTTTCGCACTTTGCGTCAAATTTTACGCGACAAAATCGTATTTCTCGCAACAGTACAAAAGTTTTGTTATTCATTCAAGCTTTGGTATCGTGACTTTCCTTGGGCCAGGTTGGAGCTGCAGAGTGCCATTGAGCCCTATGGGAGACTTTCCTTGGGCCGGGTTGGAGCTGCAGAGTGCCATTGAGCCCTATGGGAGACTTTCCTTGGGCCGGGTTGGAGCTGCAGAGTGCCATTGAGTCCTATGGGAGACTTTCCTTGGGCCAGGTTGGAGCTGCAGAGTGCCATTGAGCCCTATGGGAGACTTTCCTTGGGCCAGGTTGGAGCTGCAGAGTGCCATTGAGCCCTATGGGAGACTTTCCTTGGGCCGGGTTGGAGCTGCAGAGTGCCATTGAGTCCTATGGGAGACTTTCCTTGGGCCGGGTTGGAGCTGCAGAGTGCCATTGAGCCCTATGGGAGACTTTCCTTGGGCCAGGTTGGAGCTGCAGAGTGCCATTGAGCCCTATGGGAGACTTTCCTTGGGCCGGGTTGGAGCTGCAGAGTGCCATTGAGCCCTATGGGAGACTTTCCTTGGGCCGGGTTGGAGCTGCAGAGTGCCATTGAGCCCTATGGGAGACTTTCCTTGGGCCAGGTTGGAGCTGCAGAGTGCCATTGAGTCCTATGGGAGACTTTCCTTGGGCCGGGTTGGAGCTGCAGAGTGCCATTGAGCCCTATGGGAGACTTTCCTTGGGCCAGGTTGGAGCTGCAGAGTGCCATTGAGCCCTATGGGAGACTTTCCTTGGGCCAGGTTGGAGCTGCAGAGTGCCATTGAGTCCTATGGGAGACTTTCCTTGGGCCAGGTTGGAGCTGCAGAGTGCCATTGAGCCCTATGGGAGACTTTCCTTGGGCCGGGTTGGAGCTGCAGAGTGCCATTGAGCCCTATGGGAGACTTTCCTTGGGCCAGGTTGGAGCTGCAGAGTGCCATTGAGCCCTATGGGAGACTTTCCTTGGGCCGGGTTGGAGCTGCAGAGTGCCATTGAGCCCTATGGGAGACTTTCCTTGGGCCGGGTTGGAGCTGCAGAGTGCCATTGAGCCTTATGGGAGACTTTCCTTGGGCCAGGTTGAAGCTGCAGAGTGCCATTGAGTCCTATGGGAGGCTTCCAAAATCATGCACAGAAGGATCAAAGTCAGAAAGGTTTTCCCGCTGTTTGGATCATTCGGATATGAAAATTTTGTGACTTTCAGATAATTCGATATTATCGTGACTATTGTGATTTTTTCGTAAGCATTTTCGTGATATTGCAGATCATCAGAAATTATCGTATCTAACCCGAATTTTGCCCATTTCGGGATTCGAACTTTTACTTTGATGAATCTGCCTCATAATGTTAACTTCCTTGATTCTTAGAATAAAAATAAACCCCAGAACAGTGTCAAAGGCTGATGCCACACCGAATGTATGGAGCGTATTTTCAGAAGCCGAAAAACGATGAGAATGAGCACCATACGCTCATAAATGCCCCTACCTGTGCCTGCACCCAAATGAATTGAATACGCTCAGGTGAAGGCACGTGTAGCCGATATATAATGAAAATGCGAAGTCTCTTGTTTTTCGGGAGATGTCGGCTACATGTGCATGCACCCGAGCGTATTCCATTCATTCAGGTGCAGGCACAAAGTAGGCCGACTTTACAGTAGCGGGACGTATTCTTGGCAATCGTTTTTCGGCTTGCCGAAAATATGCTCCATATGCTCCTTGTGGCTTTAGCCTAAGGTCTAAAGGTCTGGAAAATCCAAGAGCAAGTGTAGGATTGCCAGGTGTTTTACACAAGAATACGGATTAACAGCGCCGGATTTCTAAATGACGCGCCCCGAGGCCGCCCCCATTCGGCGCCCCCTACCGCCCCCACCCGCCATGCGAGCGCGCATGCGCAAACCACCTCCTCCTCCCCTGCTGCCGCGCATGCGCATGCGCCAAAGTTAAAACTCCCATACAGAGCAGTGGGGAGAGGTCCCCATTGCTCCGTATGGGAGCAAAATTTTAAAAATTTGCGTGCGGTGGGGCGGCATGCCGCCCCTATGTTTATGCCGCCCTAGGCCCGGGCCTTTGTGGCCTCGCCACAAATCCGGGCCTGCGGATTAAAGGGATACGGATCAGGTCCGGTCCAAGTAGCATTGCTGCCCAATGCATTACCATTTGGCCCAGAACCACCAAGCCTGCCCCCAGGGATGTTACACTGACAGGAGGCACAGGATGATGTGTAAATACATTAAAAAGCAGTGGGAACTTTAGCCCCAAATACAATAAAAGACATAGGGGTAATTTATAAAAACTGGGAAAATTTGCACCTGGGCAGTAACCTATGGCAACCAATCAGATATTTGTTTTCATTGTTCAATTTGTAGTTGGCTGGAAAAAGCTAATCAGCCCAGTGTTTATAAATGAGCCCCAATGATTTCTGATACCCCAGACCCCATTACCCTTCCAAAAAGGTTTTCTTGAAGGCTGGAGAAGATTTCAGCATAGTAGAGTTCAGAAAGATTTCAGAAATCATTTGCATTGGTAAACGTGATCACCTAATGGTAGACATGAGAATAGCACCCAAGTAGGAGAAAGCCTGCTTAGCTAATATGCAACTTGGGTTGTATTGACAGTACATTGAGCAGAAGAAACAATAGCTTATCTGAAAGCTGTTCAATTGTGTAGTGCTTGCTCCTTCTGAAAGCTTAAAATCAGGCACACACCAATATTACAACTTAAAAAAATACATTAGGTTAAGAATAAAAATGTAAATGGTAGAGTGAATTATTTACAATGTAAACAGTGTAATTTGAAAATAACAAGTACACCAAACATGACAGAATCCCTTTAATGTTGTGTAACATGAGTTCAGTGAATGAACCGACACTTGGCCTAAAATTGGCCAGGAATCCATTGGATTGGGGACTGCATTGGCTCGTTGATCTGGTTCTTGGTCTGACAGTGCCTATGCCCACTGCTGTAAATCGCCTGATATTGGCCACCTTAGTTGGGCATATAGGGGAAGATCTGATCATTTGCCGATCTCACCAAACAAGTGGATCTTACTGTGTATGGCAACCTTAAGCCATTTCATTTTGTTCTTTTGCTGTATTTAATGTAATACGGTTGTTTAGTATTTGTTCAGTATCAATGTATGCACAGTAAATGTAGGAAATAACCAGTGTTTGGATAGTTTTTATTCCAATTTTCATTCTTGTTTATTTCTTTTCATGTTAGCATGCATCTCAACATCTAATTATTACTCAAACGCACATCTGATGTAGTTGCCATCGCTGCTACCCTCCCTGCATTTTATATTTTGCCAGTGGATCTTATAATTACTATGACTTGTCTGCAGATTCCATTTTCTAGACAAAGAAACACAGTTTCCTTTCTGCAGACTTTTGTCAGAACTGTTTGTGCCTGAAACTGAGATCTGAGCGTGTGAAGCCCAGGTATAATACTTCTCATGTTAGAGAATAATAACCTTTTCTGTTGATAGTTGTATTTCCCAACTCACTGCGCATCTTTTCATGTTTCTTTGTGCCTAAAGGCTTAGCAGATCAATGAATATAGCTATGAGCCATCTAACTTCTGAGCAACTTCGTATTTTTATATTATATAGAGAAGGGACCACCTCTGTACATCATTTTTGCTAATTATAATTCATTTTTTGCTGTCTTGCTCTTCTAGGTTTGGTCGTTCAGGTACTGAAACTCAAAGCAAGGGAGTATTTGTTGGGTCCTGGTGTCAGTAAAGTACAGAATTGTTGGTGCTCCCTGCGTCTAAGAACATATTATTATTGAGTCCATGTCTTTACAGTTAATGGGCTGAGCCTGAGGCTTTACAAACTAGCAAAATTCTATATTTATATTTATTCTATAAAAAGTTAAAAAAGCAAAAGGGCTCTTTTATCACATGCAGGGAAATGTATAACGTGTAAACAACTGATGCAACAAGAATCTGTGCTTCCCATATCTATACATAACTGCCTACTGTACATTTAGTAGTACTGTATACATAAGAGGTGGGCTGGGGGAGGCATACTGATGTCCCCATCCTTTGTCAGGAATTTTAATCCAGCCCGAGATGCAGAGAACAGGTATGCCCCGGATTAAAAAACTTACTAAGGGCATTAGAACCGTGGCAATAATAAACAAATAATATTACAGATATCGAAACTAAGGAGCAGTAATATCTGCATAAAGGGCAGAATCCCTGTGAAGGTGAAAATCTAATTCTGCACTAGAGAAGGCTTACATTCCTATTGAATCCTTGGGCTGGAATAAATAATTCTGTTCTGTTTATAATGCACCCCACATGCACACAAACATTAAGGGTAGCTTTATCAAAAATCAATCTGGGGCATCCCAAAGGATTTACAGTAGTTTGGTATTTTCCATATTTATCAACTCTTTGCTGACAGTCAGCATATGGATTTAAAGAACTGACACATTTATTAAAGAAGATACATGTGCCCATTTATTGGAATGTATTTGGCTGTTGTACAGCTCTACACCATTCCGCCCTATAGGGAATTACAGCTCAGCAGCAGCCGTTGGCTATAACACCCCTCTGATATGTTAATCCCCACTGCAAATTGCAAGCGAGTATTAAGGTTTGTAGATTTTTTTTTCCATGCTGGAATGAACTGTCTCAGGTGGAAAGTAAATCGTTGGATCTGTAATGCCTGATATATTTGTACTGAGATATAACCATCCTTACTGCTTGGTAAAAAAAATATTTAGGAATGATAAATCTGCTTGTAATATTCTTTAATACAGTCATCTCTAACTGCATAATAACAATTAAAGTTAATGTTTTAACTTTTTGCTGTATCCTGTTTGGTATATTATACAGCTTCAAATTAAGTCTTGGCTTCTCCTGGGAAATTATTTCACCTTGTAGTTCTCAGTACTGAAAGGATTGCTCTGGACAATTCAATGATTATTGAGAAAACAGTTAAATACTATAATAACAATTTTCACTGGCTCTAGTAATCCAAAGCAGCCAATTAACAGGTATTATGCATTAGTAACCTGTTTGAAAGCAAATGTCTAAATGGTTGCTATGGGTTACTAGAGCTCATATTAGGCTGAAGTTTTGTGGTTTGTGGAAAATGTGATTGTGATAATGATGGGAATTAGGATTGAAGGGGAGCATTTTTTTCTCTCAGGACAATTTCAGTTTTACCTTGTATTTAAAACAAGCCACACATCTGCTTTGGGCTTATTATCATTAATTTTATTTCTTTTTTTGTAATGCTAGCTAAAGATCCTTAAATAGGCAAACAATATGTTATAGATGTTATGAGCACATATAAACACAACACAGTGGTGCCAGGGTTCTATTTCTCACAGTTGACCAAACTAGCAAATAGGTCATGACAAGTGAAAGGTTAGGGGGAATCATGAATTTACTCTTAGGACAGTCTCCATGGATAGGTGATATACGCGTAGGTTATTAAATTGCTCATACACAGGAGCCAACATATCTTTAAACATACTGTATAACAGTGCTGTCCAACTTCTGTGGTACCGAGGGCCAGAATTTTACTGGCCTACCTGGTGGAGGTCCGATAATAGGAGCCAGTTTTGACCACTCCCCTTTTTTAAACTGCACCCACTTTAAACCACACCCATGTTATCACAAGACCTTTTAAGACCATACCCACATTAATGGTGGTAGCGCAGCAAAAACCCGAATGCTTGGTGGTCACTGTAGGGATAGCACCTTTTATTCATATGTGAAAGAATTATATTATGTCAAGACATAACCTTAAATCCATATACCTCCTCCTCCCCTGTGGGTAGCATAGAACAAACCCCTGCCAGGTTTACATCCCACAGGCACCATAGGGCAGGCAAAGTATGGCACACACGAGCAGCATAGGGCAGGCAGAGTATGGCACACACAGGCAGCATAGGGCAGGCAGAGTATGGCACATACAGGCAGCATAGGACAGGCAGAGTATAGCATAGGTAACATAGGGCAGGCAGAGTATGGCACACACAGGCAGCATAGGACAGGCAGAGTATGGCATACACAGGCAGCATAGGGCAGGCATAGTATTGCACACACAGGCAGCATAGGGCAGGCAGAGTATGGCACACACAGGCAGCATAGGACAGGCAGAGTATGGCATACACAGGCAGCATAAGGCAGGCATAGTATGGCACACACAGGCAGCATAGAGCAGGTACAGTATGGCACACACAGGCAGGATAGGGCAGGCAGAATATGGTACACATGCAGCCATACTCACGCTGTGTGACATACTCCAACTGCAAGTTCAAAGGTAAACTTACCCTTACTAATGAATATTAAAACATCAATCCCAAATCTGAAACACAGTTTTGACCTAAATAAATCAAGTTCTCAACAACTTCTAGCAATAAAACAACACTTCACTCACAGTGGCACCATTGGTTGAATTAGCAAATGTTTCTACATGTGAGCAGTAACGCCATGTCAAGGCTTCAACCCTGTTACTGGCATTCACACTCCATTCATGCCAGGTGTAACGCCTCAGTGGAGATCCAATGTAAATAATTTGCCATTGGTTCCCCTCAGTGTGTCATTTCACTTGTAACACAAAACATGACAAACGTGACAGCACAAAATCACTTAATTTTAACTAATTTAACTAAACTTCAAGGCGAAGGTAAAAAAAACCCAATCTGAAGTGGCTGCTTATTTGCCTCAGATAGGGAAAAAACCCGTGGCCTGGAAAAACGTAAGAACTATATACATAACTAACAGGGTATGGGTTCTATAGACATGATGTGCAGGAAGGCAACGCAGGCTGCGATCTTAGCACCTGCCCACCTTCTTGTTACACCCTTAGGATCGCGTTCGGGTTCGAGTTTTTCTCGACCCGCACATCACTAGTGGCCAGTGGTATGAATTATACTCTTAACTGATATTGTTACTCTATTGTCACAATTCTCTAGTGCCACAATTTTTTACTTTACGTTCACAAATCATTTCACAGTCACAATCAACATTAATTACCTTGTATACCCCCTTTCATGCTGGGCACGCAGATTGATCTATAAATGACAATTAAAGATTTTTACTTTTGGTTGTTACTAAACCTTTCAGTGGAGTAACTGCAGAGGGAGCAGGCCCTGCAGCCGAGGGTCTATTCAGATCTACTTCCCACAGGTGACCTTCGACATGAACAAAATATATGCAGGGGATGGGCCCCTTGGTTATGCCACAGAACCCTTTAAATTATTGCAATGAAACATTTGAATTGGCTTAGAATACATAGTGGTGGTACAGGTATAAGATCTATTGTATGGATTGCTTGGGACCTGGGGAATCTTTCTGGATCGCCACACCTTAAGTCTGCTATTAATCACTGAAACATTGAATAAACCCAGTATTTAAAAATGAGTCAGTGGGGATTGCCTTCCCATAATTCAGAGCTTTCTGGATATTGCGTTTACAGATAAGGGATCCTATACCTGTAGTAGCAACTGGCAAGGTGAATGTAAAATAAAGAAAACATTTACAATCAGTATTTTGAATACTTTTTTTCCTCTTTTGTGTTTATGATTTTGGTGGGGAGTTGGTGAAGCAGAAACACAGCAGTCTATACAATGTAATCCTTTCCTTATTTTCCGTTTTTAATGGCTTTGCATTAGGAGCCAGCAGTAGATTAATAACCCAAGTAATTTTTTCTTTAAATGTAATCTACTTTTTACAGTTTTCCTATATCTTTCTTGCTGCTGCGTATTTTTCACACAACGTGAAACCGTGCTTTGATCTCACACGGCAATAACTCTGCAGTACAAAAGGTTTGGGTTGAATAGCCTGTGTTCTTTTAAGACTGAAATCATGCTAGGAATTCACCTTTTATTTATGTCATTATGTGAGTTAAGGTAGCTAATGTACAGTATTTTGTTCTGCTGCCTTTAGGTTAGTAAGTGTTAAAGGAATACTTTAATTACATTTTTTTCACAAAATGTATTAGTGCAGTGTTATATTCTGTCAGAACAGAGGCTAAGGCTTTAAGTAGTTATATGTGTTGTTATTCCATAGGTTCTACATTTCTTGGTTATCTTTTAATCTTTCCGCACCACTAGTTGCCAATAAACATGTGGTGTACCAAGCAGGGGTGCCCCTACATACCCTGTGATGGACCTTCCATTGCTGCCCCCCCTTCCTTACTACCCGCACCTACTGATAGGAACTTTGAGATGGTTCAAGGGGGGTCATATCACTCATACACATAGCATTCTCTGCAGTAGAAGAGCTAAAATTCCAATTCAAAAATCAGGGGCGCTAGCCTATATATTGACTCCCTATGGTACCTTGCTGAGGTGGCAAACCTCAGGCTCCCTAGCAGCATTTACTTCTTTTCTTCACTTCTACATCAGCCAAAGAGGTTGTGACACACTGCTCTCCCCCTTATATAGCCAACCTCTAAGGACTTGATGTGCCACAGATCATTGGAGTAACTATAGAGGAAGCTGCTTACCCGCCAGCACAGATGATAAAATAAGGGAATCTCCTACCTAACAGCGCCATCCAGTGACTGGAACTAAAATAACACTATTAACACAAATAAGCTATAATGCTAGTTTAATGCCACATAATGGAAAGGATGCAATAGCCACAAATGTGAACCTGTGAAATTGGCTTATTTTGACTTATTGGCAACAACTCAGCACTTCACTGGAATTCTGGGAATAAACATTGCATTGTATGAAAAAAAAAAAATCCAATTTGCATCTGAAAATTGCACTTTCCACGCAGCACTGCATTTAAGTGAGCCTTCTTATCTCCTGAAAAGAGACAAAAGATCTTGTTCTGACTGAATATATAAAATTCCTGCAATAAAGTTAGGCAGTGCTGCTGTTTTTTGCAAGAAAGGAAGTAGAGAGTCACAGGAGGGAAAAACTGGGAAAACACAAATGTAATGTGCCTTAAAACTATAGTAATTTTCATAATAATAAGCTTACATGTATGAGCTATCACTTTTGATACCACATTGCATCATTCAATAATTAGTTATTCTTGATAAAAATAAATGTCAGCAACTTCCTGTCAAAATACTTTCAGTACAGTGTTTTGGAAATGGGAACATATTAAACATTGGTAAAGAATACAATCGGGGCTCAGAGTAATCACTAGTCATATTTGATGAACTTGGGCTGCTAAGCTAAGTCATACTGGTTGCTCTCCAACTTCTACAAGTCCCATCAAAGTGCTCTTTGCACAGAGATGTGGAGCACCTAAGGGGCCCAGTACATCTATTTTTCACTACATATGAAGTTTTCTGTGTGAGACCGAAACATCGAGTAATAAACCTTTCTATTTTTTAATTTAGATTTTGTTCACAATTCTTTAAATCCTACAAATGCTGTCCTTGCACCAGTGTATGTTTTTTAGTACTAGCACCCAGGTTTTGTTGCTGCAAATGGTGTCCACCTTTTGGTATTTTATATATATACAGTATATATATATATTTTTTTTTGTTATGTTTTTGTTTTTCTTCTTACTATTTGTGTATCATAACCAGAAGGATAAACAACTTTGAAATGTAATTTTCCTTTGTTATTTTTTTTTCAGGTTTAACCTTATAAACTCTCTTTTATGTTTATGCCCCTTTAGAATTTTTCTGTTTCTCTTGCCGGCAGACTTCAAATTATTTTGTGCGTTGTTTTTGCCAATTAATTTTTTTTATCAGTTCGTATTCACCTGACTGCCTTCCTTAATTTGAATTTCTTTTGCCTAAGGCACACATAATGATTGCTAAAAATTTAAATAGAACACTGAGAAGATGCATTAAAATATTTAGCGCATCTATGAAAGTACATGAAGTACTGTACAAACATCATGGTTTCTCTGTGCCCTGGATTCCAATGCTCAATAACTCTCCTAGATGGGGTGAAGCATGTGTCCTGTGGGGAATAATATTTGGAGTTTTGAGACTAACTAATGCCTTAAAACTGAATTAGGAACGTAGTTATTCTATAAACTAATTGTGTTTTGATCAAACTCATCAAGACAGTGGCAGTCAGAATGCCTCTCTCTGAGCATTTCTGAGCGTAGGTCTGACTGTCACCTTTACATGTTATTCAGGCACAGCGTTCCCCCTAGATTACTATGGGAATAGGTGACAGGCAGAGAGGGGTATACACAATTTTCCACCTGATGGCAGCAGTGGTCAGTATGTTCCGTTTGACATTAACTTTACAGAAAGATAACAAAAGATATAAAGATAATAAATACCTTTATCTCTTCAGAATGATCAGAATAAAATACAGTGCCTTCTATGAACTCCTTTAATGTTGCACTGCTGATATTTGTCTACAGCTTATAAAAGAATACCTTGTCACTGTTACTCTTGATGCCTGGAAACATGCTGTACTTATTGCAATTATTAGTAATTGCCTGTGCTTTCAGTCTTGCACTGCCCCATATTTACCTTTACTGAGCTTTTATCTTGAATGCCCTCAATCAGCAGGGGTATTGTTTAAAGCAAGATAAATGCTAACATAAGATTTACAGATAAATGACAAAACCCGTTTTAGCATGTAAACACGTACAAATCTTTATGAGGTTTATATTCATTATGCAGGAAAGGAAAGGAGGACATTTTGTTATACAAGGCGTTTTAGTCCTTTAACACCATAACAAAGGTCACAGCAGATTTTCTTCTGTCTGTAATTTAATCAGAAATATTTATTCAATTTTTCCTGGCCACCACTGGGACTGCTTAGTTATGTGTATTACCCAAGCAACAAATTGTTTGCAAAGAGAATGCAGCAATTTCAAGAGCAATTGCCATGTTTTTTCCCACAATGCAGCATTTTCCCCAGACTTCCGGTGTTATTGCAGTCACAAGGGGGGCAATGTGCTGGGTGCAATCCAGTTGGCCAAAATTCTCACCCACAATTGCAAGGAGGTCCATCTGGCATCATTTCTGGTGTTCTGCAAACAACTGACGTCTGTGCCCAATTATTAAGGCACTGGATATAAAGGTAACCCTGGAGATACCACCCTGTCAGGAAGTGATAGTAGCTCCAGGGTTCTGCTGTCTCAATAGGCACAGCAATGCTTGATTTGGAACGGAAGGCAGCAAGAACTGAGTGGCTCTGAACGCAACTATACACAGGGCCGGATTTCTCTTCGGTGCGCCCCGAGGCCGCCCCTGTGGGAGTGCGCATGCGCAAACGCGCCCCCAGTGCGCATGCTCAAAGCGCCAGCTCCCCATTGCGCATGCGCAAAGCGCCAGCGTATGCGCGAACGCTCTATTTAACTCCCATACGGAGCAGTGGGGAGAGGTCCCGACTGCTCCGTATGGGAGCAAAATTAAAAAATGTTCTTGCGGCGGGGCGGCATGCCGCCCCTAAACTTCTGCCGCCCTAGGCCCAGGCCTTTGTGGCCTCTCCACAAATCCGGGCCTGACTATACAGAAGTGCAAGGAGCACATTTTGACACAGGTACAATTAATAATTTTAGTTGGTTTTACATGCAACTAACTGGGAAGGTGGCAGGGAGCTCAAATTGGATGAATGGTGAAAGGTCTTCAAGAATACTCAGAAAGTCCAGTTGCTTTAAACTTATTACTACTAGATACGGTTGTCATTATATAACATTGAATTATAAAACATTAGCCTTTTTACATAGCTTGCACTAAAGCTGGCCAGTAATACTGTATGTGTTTGGTGGCCAAAACTACTCATTAGAATAATAGAAAGGCAACCTTGCCATGTATGTCCCCTCTTACGGTATCTGTCAGATACCTGAAAGTATTGTCCCATGTTTGGCCTAATAGCTTCTAATGGTTTAGTAAAGTGAAATGAAGTAATTTCTATTCTCAGCAGAACATGGGTGTCTTTTACCCTTGGGTGAGGCTTCCTGATAATACCGGATGAATAGTTTTTATACTGCTTCACACACTCATTCCAAATCAATTAGAAGCCAGTGGTTCTTAAAACTAAATCATGTTAGCAAATGTTTTTGTGGAATTTGTTGTTACAGACTGTCCGCCATTCATCAGCTTTCCACATCAATTATGCCAGATTAAGTATATGTTATTATAGTATGTAGTAGTACTTGCTCAGATATCCAGCACCAATTTACAAGACTCGCCAAGGTGTGCTCCAAAAGATACTCCATTACGCTGCATCTATACACTTGATTTCCTACATTGGTGGATCATGCTGAGCATACTTACCCACTAGCCATTTTGATGGAGTTTCAGACTGGTCTACTAAATAACTCTAGTACAGTGCTGTCCAACTTCTACGGTGCCGAGGGCCGGAATTTCTCTAGCATACATGGTGGAGGGCCGTTAATGGAAGCCAGTTTTGACCACTCCCCTTTTTGAAACCACACCCACTTCAAACCACACCTATTTTATCACAATGGTGGTAGCACAGCAAAATCACAAATGCTTGGTCCTTACTGTGGGGATATCAACCGTCATTCATATGTGAAAGAATTATGTCATATTAAGATATACCCTTAAATTCCATATGCCTCCTCCTCCCCTGTGGATAGCATAGCAACCCCCAGTACATAATTACACACCTTAGGGACCATTTAATGGCTATTTCCAACTGCTAACAAACTCCCACAACAAACCCCTGCCAGGTTCACCTGCCACAAGCAGCATAGGGCAAGCAGAGTATGGCACACACAGGCAGCACTCTGCCTGTCCTATGCTGTCTGTGTGTGCCATACTCTGCCTGTCCTACCCTGCCTGTGTGTGCCATACTCTGCATTCTCTATGCTGCCTCTGTGTGCCATACTCTGCCTGCCCTACCCTGCCTGTGTGTGCCATACCCTCCCTGACCTATGCTGGCTGTATGTGCCATACTCTGCCTACAGTACCTATGTCTGAGGTGTGAAGAAGTGAACAATGGGAGTGATTACAGTCTGAGCCTGAGGTGTGGACACTGCAGGGGGTGAACAATGCAGGTATTAAAAGGTGTGAAAAACACAGGGGATTACATTTTTAAACAATACAGAGGGATTACAGCCTGAATCTGAGGTGAGAACCATGCAGGGGGCCAGTTAATCTCAGTACTGATACCATTTAATGCTTACTCAAAGGTAAGCCATCAAAGCAGCCAGACAGGTGGGGGGCCACACAGAGGGGGGTTGCGGGCCGCCAGTTGGACAGCACTGCTCTAGTATATCAATAATTTCTAGAGTGACCTAGATGTAGGAGCTAGGCTACCACATGACCTCCCTGGGAAACCACCACTTATAAAACCTGCCTGACTCCTAGCGATCCTGGAAAAATTTGCCGCAAAAGTTTTTCCAAAATGGCAATGTGACTAGTGATGAGGAAATTTTTTCGTCAGACATGGATTGACGGATTTTTTCACGAAACGGGCGCAAACATTTGCCAAGTAAAAACTTTGCTGTGTGGTTCCATACCCTTTACCAGTTTAGTTGCCCTTCTTTGGACCCTCTCTAATTCAATAATATCCCATTTGAGCACTGGAGACCAAAACTGCACTGTAGCGATTTTACATTTCTTTTTTTCTTAAAGCCAAGATCTGTGTTCCTGTCATATGTAATTCTCAGTTGTTTTCTTATTACAAAAAATCAGCAGCAGCAGCTGACAAAGTAGTTATTAAAGAGTAAAAAAATAAACACCTTCACATAGTGGTCACTTTTATTAGCATGTGTACATTGTTGTTTCACTGTGTGAAGGAATCATTTTTTGACAATAGGTGATTTTTTTTTAGCTCAGCGGTATTTGTGCTCATTAATCTTTTGTGACAGGCCCCTAGAATGTTACAGAAAGCCACATAACAAGCAAAATCTAAGCCCAAGGTAGACTGGCCTGGGGGAGTCAAGTTAAATATACTCAGTATTATTGACAGAACTGAATAGAGGACTTTGAGTTATAGAAATATTGCAGGAGTTTGTTGTTACTTTTACCTTTCTAAAAAGGTTTTCAATGTATCCACTTTCAAAAATGCATTATAAAAGAGAAATGATTACTCAATGGACAAGAGGGAAGCTAAAAAATCAAAAAGCCTATTCATTCACAAAGGGCAGCTATAAATTTGGCTTTTATTATGCTATACTATTTTAAACTATGCCCTTCACTGAAACAGATTGAGGTGTCTTTGCCCCAATCACATACTTTGGGTAAAAGAAGCTGGATGTCTTGTTATAACAGGGGCAAAGTTTTTTTCATTTTTTGTAGATTGATAAACATCCAAAAATCAGACATTAGCACTGACAAAATAAGTATTTATGTTTAAAAGGTTTACAAAGTACCATGGAATTGTAAATATTTTATTAAAACTGGTTAAATTGTGAGCCAAAGCATTGAAATAGCTTGAAGGGGCTTCTTAAATGATAGGCAAACAGGTTTCTTATGCAGAAAAGAGAGTGGGACATTAGAAATACCCAAAATAGGACTTTTACTTGAAAGCTCAAACACATTAATAGGGTGCTTGTCTTTACACTGCATCAGAAATATGTCTCAGACCTAAGAATGTAGTGTTCCTGACAACCCCAGGGCCTCTCCCTGATGATGGACCACTGCAAGGTACACCTCCTGTTAGCAGAGATCAGCCCCTCTCTATCAGCCAGGCCATGGCCAATTTCAACTTCACTACTGCACTTTCCCAAGCACTTTTTTCCAGACACAGTCTTCTACCTCAGGCCCCTTGGTTCTCTATCTTGGAATTATAGGATGGCCATCTCTCATAGAATCAAATCATTCAATTTTTTTAAAAAAATGTTTGCTTTCTCTGCATTTATAATATAGTACTTGGTACTTGATCCTTAGATAAAGTTAATCTACGTTGGAGGCAAAACAAGCATATTGGGTTTATTATGTTGGGGCCATTTACTAACGGTCAGCTTTTTTTTTTCGGAATTAGATTGTAAGCGCTAAATGTCACAGGAAAAAATAAAGTTGCAACTTTTACTACAAAACAGCTAAAAATCCAAATCCGACAATTCATCAGCTAAAACTTGTCGAGATCATGTAGAAGTCAATGGCTGATGTCTCTTCCCTTCCCTGTAGGATTTTTTACATTTCCCCTTAAGCGCCTCTTCTCCAGCATAAACAACTCCAACTTGGCCAGTCTTTCTTTATAACTGAGACTTTCCATACTCTTTACTAGCTTAGTTGCCCTTCTTTGGACTTTGTCTAATTCATGCACTGAAAATTTTGGGAGTTGGCATTGCATAATTTCTGTGTCTGTATATCATATTGACACCTGCACATGATTCTTTAGGCGCAAATATGTCTATTGACACTGTCCCCTGTGGGAAGCCTAAAGCTATTGTTACCATTGAGTCCATTTTTGAGCGACTGCATTTGTGGCCATAAATAAGCCCAGACATTCTGATCTGTTGACTCTTCTAATACAGGTATGAGGTCAGAATGCCTGAGACCTGGGGTTCTCTGGATTAGGGGTTTTTCCTTAATTTGGATCACCAAACTTAAAGTCTACGAAAATATAATTTACACATTAATTAAACCCAATTGGATTGATTTGCCTCAAATAAGGATTCATTATATCTTATTTGAGATCAAGTACCAGGTGCTGGTTTGTTATTACACAGAAAAAGGAAATCATTTTTTAAAAAGCTGAATTATTTGATTAATATAGAGCTTTCTGGATAATGGGTTTCCACATAAGGGATCCCATACCTGTATACATTGATGACATGAAATGATATAAAATGCCTAATACATTCTCACACAGAAAAGACATAAAACCTTTTCATGGCTCTGAGCTATTCAGTTTGTAATGAACATGATAATTAATACTTTATTAGATAAGCAATAATTACAAAAATAATTGCAAGCTTCTTTTCTTGTAGAACAACAGTTCAATTTTGCTTATTACCTAAGTGCTGCACAGCATGACAACTCAAGATATAGTAACACACAGGTCTCCATATCCTAATTAAATTATAAATTCAGTTTTGCCCAGGGCTACCAATCACAGTGACGGCTGTGAAATTTTACACAGTAAGCAATTATTAAAATGGCAAATTGTACCACTGTGTTGTTGCTGTTAACATGTGCCTAGGTACATTAAGAGCTATGATAAAAAGCAGAATGTAAAATACTACTACCTTTTAGCTTATTTTGTGCTGCTGTTGAAAAAAAATATTTGATTTATCCAGAAATTAGTTCTGTACTTGAAGACACTTTTCTTTTAAACATGGTTTAATTAACATAGGGATATTTAGAAAAACAAAATACAGGTATGGGATCTGTTATCCAGAATGCTGTTATCCTTTTACAGGATCTCAATATCTTAAGTCTGCTAAAAAATAATTTTAACATGAAATAAACCCAATAGGATTGTTTTGCCTTTAGTAAGTATTAATTATTTATTAGTTGGGATCAAATACAAGGTACTGTTTTATTAATAAAGAGAGAAATGAATCAAATTTATTAAAAATGTAAAAAAATTGATTAAAATTGAGTCTATGGAAGAAGGCCTCTCTGTAACTTGGAACTTTCCAGATAATGGGCTTCCAGAAAACAGATCACTTACCTGTGCATATTGTTACCAAGAACAGGTTAAAACAAATTTGTATACTCCACAAAAGCGATGACCAAAATGTTTTGCCAGGTTTTGCCCATATACTCAAATGGTCACAAAAGGAGGGTGCTGATGCTGAGCCAGTAGAGGCCTGGAGCTCCAACTTGACATAGAGAGAAGAACCTGCTGCCTACTAAGCTACAAAATGCCCAGGGAATGGCCTGCCTCTAAGAACAACCTGGTGAAAAAACTGCCACTGCCAGAATAAAGTCAGAGCTACCAGTGTTTAACCTTTGGTTAAAGGAGACCTAAAATCCCCTAGGCACAAAAGCCCCCTCAATTGCCCTCCATTGGCCCCATCACTGCTCCCTCCCAAACATTCTATTACATAGAAAGGTGCCCCTATTTGAAAACCTGAGATAAAAATGCAGAGCAGTGGAGTTCCACGGCACCATCTTCCATCCATTATGATCTTCTTTGTGTCTTCTTATGATCTTCTATTGTTCTTTTGCATTAGTTACCCATTATGTCATTTCTTTTCTTATATAAACTTTATATTATTTATTTTCTTATATAAACTTTCCTGTTATCTAGACTAGCAGTAACCCTAATTTCAAAATCATTTATGCTAGTTATGTAATAGCTTTACCTTAGGTGCAGTCTCTGAATGTGCTAGCAGCTGTACTATGTTGTCTTATTCTATTAAGGGTAACGTTATATATGCAGGGTCCATAATATGCAGGGTCCACAAAACATACAGATAACAGACTCGTTCCTATGCATACCTTGCTTAGATACTGTTAGATTGACAATTGTGGAACCGCTTTATGCCCAGACAAATAAAAACTGAGCTCTATGAAAATGAAGGCTAACATTGTGCATATGATATAGTCCCAGGGGTGCTAAATGATAACCTAAATGTATATAAATATAGTAAACCTGCATCTGCCCCCGGCACACAAAAGAAAGCTACAGTAAGCAGGTCCAGTATGATATAATCTCTGGGGCTTCTGAATTCTATATCTATGCACAGATATGGCAAAATTGCATGTACCCCAAGTCATATATAAACTGAGTACTGTGAAACTGAAAGCAACATTGTGCAGGCAGCTGAAATGTTGTCAAAACACATACATAGCTAGCCTGCAAGCTCTACATGGACTAAATCATGTATATAGAGATGAAATCAGAGACTTAATAAAACCCAGTAAAATTAAAGGTCAGAATTTGATAACAGGCTGCTAAATCAAGTAACTATATACAGTATATCTAT
Organism: Xenopus tropicalis; assembly: GCF_000004195.4. Lineage (NCBI taxonomy): Eukaryota > Metazoa > Chordata > Amphibia > Anura > Pipidae > Xenopus > Xenopus tropicalis. The sequence goes on from NC_030677.2 coordinate 166,861,838, forward strand.
GGAAATGCCATGCAATAGGCAGACTATATAAAGCAAAGCCCAGGAAAGTTACTGCATCCAGTATTTGCACCTATTCCTGACACACACATCTCTTTCTGTTTATTCTAACTACAACTTGTACAGTAGCAGCAGCAGCTTGTGTCACAGCTTGGTTTTCTATATAATACATAGTGTGGGACGTGGCATCAGTGGATGGGGCAGTGATGTCACTGGGGTGGTCCACTGCCATCACAGGGGGTGGGGCAATGATGTGGCGATCATTGATTTCCTGATCGCTGCATCAGTCTTACAGAATCCTAATGAAAACTGGGCTCCAGACAGGTGGCCGCTCCTATGGCCACCCGCCCACCTTGACCACACATGGGCGCATCCCGCCCCCCCCCCCCCGCATGCGTGTCACAACTCATACAGAGCATTGGGGAGAGGTTGCGCTAAAGTTTATGCACGTCCTCTCCCCATTGCTCCGTATGCATGCAAAATTTTCCATTCTGGCAGGGCGCCATGCCGGCCCTAACTTTCTGCCGCCCTAGGCCCCGGCCTTTGTGGCCTTGCCACAAAACTGGGCCTGATGGCAACCCTATAGCTTTATGTTATTTTATTTACTTGCGGGCTTCCATTGCAATTAAGTACCAGTTTTCAAAGCATCTCTAATTAATAGCATGAAGGTTTCCAGATTTGGCCGATCATCAGCTTGTAAGTGCTCTGTGTATCATGGAATGTAACCCTGTCCTGGAAGGTAGAGCCAGAAAAGGGTTAACACATAGTTTCCAAGTTACTCTGGGAAAATACAGAATAATCAAGTAATTGCCTAGAATTATAATAATGAATTCAGCCTGTAGCTTGTTGTTCATGTTTTGTTGAAATCTAAAGAATTAATTCAAGATAAAGGGAGTGCAAACCTTTTGTTTTCAAGCCCACTGAATTGTGTTTGCATCTCTCTATATTAGTTATTATCTAGGCCAACTGCTTGCTTTTAGTTCAGCACAACAATAAAAAACGGTAACAAAAATTATCAATTGTGATCTGGGGATTTAATTGTTGGACTAAATATCAGCATATGTCATTTTTACAGTACATATGTAAAAAATAATTATATATATAAATAATTAATGGGGATGTTGATTTGTAAGGATGGTCTGTAGGACAGCATCTGCTTGGTTTAGATCCCCATAGGCAACAGAAGAAGCTGCCTTGAAGTTGTCTCCTGGAGGAGCCCTGTGCGGATCCAGTTTTTCAAACCTGACCAGACCCGCAACCTGCCCCTGGACCCGCAACCCACATTTTTACCTCCTGGGACTTGCTACCCAACCCACAATTGCCTTATCCACAACCTGATCTAAGACCTGCTGACCACTATCAACAGGTGGTGTTGGTGCTGCTGCAAACTGAAAGTGACATCATCAGAAGTGAGCCAGGGGCTTAAATAAACAGTTAAAAACGTATAAAAGAGTAGAACTTTAGATAAGACCTGCAACTAAACTCACAAACCTGCAGACCCGCCAATCTGTATCTTTAACCACATCGAAAGTCCTACCTGTAACCTGCAGGTAACCATATTTTACACAACACAGCAGAAACCAAAGCTCTGATTGGTTGCTATACATTCCTGGTGCAAATTTGGCCTGGAGATTCCAAGCTGCTAGGTCCTTTTGCCTCTCTTGCTGAAGTCCTAATAATATATTGATCTGAAATATATCTATGTGCTTGAAGAAAACATCCAAATGTACAATTCCTGATGTCTGTAGCATTCTTTCAGTTCCTGTTACTTTCCGACTGAGAGGACATAACCACATTTTCAATCGAAGGTATTTGAAGTATAGTAAAATTATATGATTCATTTCTCATAAGAGGTTAATTATTTAATAACACTCAGCTCCCTGTCATTTTTGACAGTCCTACTATTTTTATTCCTGTTTGAGTTAATAAGATTCTTTCCAACTATACAAAGCAGAATTTCTCTAGTGAGCATCTCTATACTACTGAAACATTTGAAGTATGTCGGCTTTTTTTATTGAATTCTTATACCTATTATTGCTTATTGTTGGGGAAGTAGATTTATTGAGGACTGTTGCAATATTTCAATCACAGATACTACATGCAAAATTAAGCATTTAAAAGATACAAAAATGGGACCTATTATCCAAAATGCTCAGGACCTGGGGTTGCTTAAACATTTTGTAAATGTCAAATAAACTGAATAGGATTGTTTTGCCTCCAATATGAATATCTTAGTTACCATCAAGTACAAGGTACTGTTATATTATTACTAGTTATGTAGGTATGGATTCACAGCGAATTTCCGCATTTCGCCATTGGTGAATTGTTTCACCAAACTTCCGTGAAAATTCAGCACGGAAAAATTCGGCGCTCGTAAAAAAATGTATTCACACGTCAATTTGGGTGCGGTCGCGTCTAAAAAAGATTTTTTTCGGGACAGTTTCACTCATCACTAATTATTACAGATAAAAAGGAAATCATTTTCAAATATGTGAATTATTTGATTGAAATTGAATCTATTGGAGATGGCTTTCCCATAATTTGGTTCTTTTTGAATAACAGGTTCCCAGATAACAGCTCCCATATCTGTACTATTGCTTTTTTGTATGTATGAAAGAAATAGATATGCACAACTTCTTAGTGATAACTGACATTAACTAGTGATTAACCACTAGCAAAGTGCAGAAACCGAATCTTAGGTCCAGAAAAAGCAAAATGAAAAAGGATTTCATGAGGGTTGCAGGTTATACAGATAAATTTATGTGAATTTTGTATAAAACAAAGCAACAGGGTCAACAAAATGTATTTTTTATAATTTGTTTCTATGAAAAAATCAATGAACCACAAGAACCTTTCTTTAGGCAGACATTAGAGAAATCCTTCCCATCTGCACCTTATACAACATACTAGTGAGTAACAAGTGATGATTCTCTGTGGGTCATGTTATTAATTAACTCTTAATGCTGAACCAAATACTTAGGTGAAATGCATTGTGTGGTCTGCTCATCTCTTCCCATAAGGTCAGTGGCACACAGCAATTTTTTTAGCACACATAGGGGCTCATTTACTAAACAATTTTCAGATAAATTTGTGTTTTTTCAAAATAATAGAACATTTCAGAATGTATGAGAAAATTTTGTGGTTTCCACGAAAAAATAATATTTTGCGCAAAGAATATGTACATTTTGGAATTCGTTAACGCTTTGGCTGCACTTTCATTGGGACTATATTTTCACCAGGTTTGATCTGTCGAGTGCCATTGAGTCCTATGTAAGGCTTTCAAAGCCAGAAAGGTTTTCGTGGTATTTATGAACTTTTTGGCCTGAAAATTTTGTGACTTTCGGAACGCAATTGCGATATTTTAGTACGAATGATAAAAGCATTGTTGAGACATTTTAGAACTACAGAAATTATCATGGTTACTTCGAATTTATACCATACTGCATTTCAAGGCCAGAGAAAAATGTATTTTATTAAATGTGCCCCATATAGTAAGTGTGGACATTTCCTTCTTGCAATTTGGATCCCATACTGTATTAACATTCCTTTTTCTTCCACTTTCTGTACTGCAGCTGAAAATGCTGCCTAGTTGTTAAGAAAGCCTACCCTGGCACCTATCCTTGTCATTTTTCACCCTAGCTTCTACATTGGTACCTTGTTGCTAAGGTAATAAAACTCTAGCAAAACACAAATACCGTCTAAACCATGCTAAATTTTTATTTTTAGGTGATGTACCCTCTTAAATGGATTCTGTTATGATTTTTATGGTGTACTTTTTTTTTAGCTATAATATTGGTGTGTAGGTGCTTTCAGGAGCCAGCACTACACATTAGAACTGCTTTCAGATATTCTTTTGTTTCTCCTACTTCCATGTAACTGGAGGAGTCCCAAGCCGGACTTGGATTTCATACTATTGAGTGCTATTCTGATATCTACTGCGAGCTGCTATCTTGGTACCTTCCCATTGTTCTGCTGATCGGTTGCTGGGAGCAGGGTGATATCACTTCAGCTTAGCAGTAAAGTGTGACTGAAGTTTATCAGAGCACAGGTCACATGGCTGTGGCACCCTGGGAAATGTAGAATACGTGAAATTGCAAAAGTAAATATAAAAAACGTCTGTTTGCATTTTTGAAAAACAGATTTCAATGCAGGATTCTGCTGGAGAAGCTCTATTAACTGATGGGTTTTGAAAAAAACATGTTTTCCCATGACAGTATTCCTTTAAGAAAAAAAGCCATAAAGCCATAGATACAGAGACAGCATAAAAACAATCTGAATAAACTGTGGTATACTTTTTTTAATACTTTTTGTAAAGATTCTCTTTACAAACAGCTCTTTACAGACTGAGCTCTCATACAGTTGTATTAAGGTAAGCATAACTCAAAGACCTCCCTTTTACCAGCCCTTAAGGGGACACTTAGCTTTTGGAAATAAAGCATCCAGTTTCCGTATTTAGTAATATTCCAGGTCAGCATAGAAAATGGTACATCTGTTCACATGATTCAACCAAGAAAGTCAATTAACTGTCAATTAACTGATCAGTTCTTCAATGGATAACAGTGAATACACTACTTTTGCAGGTCAAAAATGAACTCAAATCAATGCATTCTCAGGCTGATGTGGTCCTTTCTAGTAAAGTAAATGATAAATTGATACTTAAATAGAAATCTAAATCATGAATATCTCAATAAAGCTGCCTTAAACGTATCTCCTGGTAGAGGGCCAAGATTCACTAACAATCATTATGGATCAATTGTTTCTGCAACTGTAGCTCAGCTGCTTCTTATACTTCTTGCAAATGCATACATATTTCAGATAGCCAGATACCGGCACATCCATTTATCACTGTTACATTTGCACTCAGCCTGTAGTTTATGAAAGCTACGTCAAGGCAATCTTTCTTTCTTTTTTATGCGTTGTCTGTATTTTTTCAGGGCATCCCTACAGCTGTCTCTTTGCCCATCTGTCTGTCTTGTTATCTTCTTAAGATCTCTCTCTGTCATAATGAGCTATGGGGAAGCCTATTTAATCAAAGGGGAACTCCAGGAACTAAAATTTGTTTAAGAGCCCCCGCATAACACGGAAACCCCTAATATACCAATCACTGTAATCTGTTCCTTCAAAAAATATAAACAAGTACCATTTTTGGTACACATTGATGTTACAAATTGTAACAGCTTCTTCACAGATTACAGACAGCATGCAGGAACCACATAACCCACAATGCATTGCACTGTGATATTCCCTTTTCTTTATTGACGTCACACGTGCAGGGAATTGTGGGATTTGGAGGATGCAGGCTGAAGGCAGACTGAGAACGGTCAATTACTGTTACATTTTATTTGAGTCTCAAAGCAGTCAGCCAGATCAGTAGGAGAACAGGGGGGCAGGACTAGGTAACTGTTCCAAACCATATTATTACATTAAAAATCATGAAAAGGCTGCATATTTTTAATTGATTTATATTGCAAAGTTGTTTATGTTGTTATGTTTAATTTTCAAAAAGCTTAAATTGTGTTTGGGAGGAGTTTCCCTTTAACAGCTGACCTGCCCATGTTTATTTGGACCTGCAGTAGAGGATATAAATGCTGCTTGTATTCCAGTGCAAATGTTTCTTTAAAAGCTAATATATTTCAGCTAAAAAGTTCAAAAGATATCTTTTTTGTTTTTCTGTCAGCTCCGCAGAACCATTTCCTATTGCTGTAAATCAATATTTTATCTCATGTGACAAGCTAATATATTTCATGCCAGGCAAATCTCAAAGATCTCTTCTTCCACACTTTGCTTTTGATAATAAATTCCCTGCCAAAATATGCTAATAGATGCCTCATGCCTCATGTTTTTCTGTACTTTTCTCTTCTTTTAGCAAGTGCTACTTTGGAGAAAATATGCCTTGATGCATAGCACAGTTACTGAATAAAATTGCATTGAAATGAATTGCATGGGTCAGGTATAATGCATGACATATTCTGTTCAGGATTGCTGATAACCTCGACTGGCTTATTTACTTCATTTATTTATTTGCTTCACAAATACTGAAGAAATAGATGCCTTCTAGGGAAATTCACAAACACACAACTTCTAGCTATAATAACTTCTAGCTATAATATGGACCTCTTCTGTTGGCAGGGAATCTTCTTTTAATGAAGATCCAATGAGAACACCCCATTTTTCTGTGTGTGCTTATACAGGAGAACTCATCTAATCCTGCAGGGGACTGTGGGGCTACTTTGCATGCTGAACAACTCTCCCAACACCAGTTACAAAAAAAGGTCTCCACTCATTGGATCACCATGTGGAAGCGAGTCCAACACCTGCATCCTAAGATGACACAATTGTGGCAGATCCAGGACAGAAGACAGAAAGGACGGAGAAGCGCTGAGTAGATCTATATGGGAGTGCAAAGAGCACATTTTGATACAAGAGACTGATTGTGGGGAAATAAGCGGGGACACAACTGCGCTTATGGTAGTAATATCTCTTGCAGAATGGTTTTCTCTCATACTCATCAGTGCAGATTTATTAAAACATTTATCAAACAAGTTCTAATTTTAGAGTTTTTACTGATTTGAAAAGATGAAAAACTCAAAAGTGTGCTTTTTATTATAAAATTGAATTTCAAAAATCTCAATTGTATAAAAACATAAAGAATATCACATTCTTCCCTTAACTTTCAGTCGGACACATTTTTTAAATTAATCTCGAGAACTCGAATTGAAAATTAGCTTGAATTTTAAAATTACCGCTCCCTTCTTCACAAACTCGCCAGCTTTTAGATGCTGCGTTTTTTTATTCATATTTTGGGCATTTAATAAATCTTGAAAATGTGAGTATTGTAAAATAAATTTGAATGAGAGATTTTTGCCAGAAAAAAAACCCTGAATTGCAGTTAAACTGCGAATTGAAATGTTAATAAATCTGCCCCATAATGTATAGTCATTTACTATGCTATTGGTTGCTAGGCAAGATGGGGTTTATACAATTGTGTACGTGAAACAAAGCTTAATAACAAAACAATCTACTTTGTATGCACATATTCCTTAAGGCAGGTCCAGAATAATATGACTAAGAACTTGAAAATAATTTATTCCCTTCCAGCTCACTAACATGTGGCACAAGGTTGCTCATAATTTAAACTGATTGCTGTCAAGTACCATCTGCTATGCAATACTTTACTGTGATCAAATCTCACTAGAGCTAAGTATTATATTATTTATATTATTACCTATACACTCGTGTCTAGAGCCTAGAGCTTGGTTCATAGAATAAGCAGCATACAGTAAGTGCAGATAGAAATTGATTGAAACTGTACATGATACATATACAAACTAATACATGATATAGTTACTGTATATGGGCATAGACCCCAGTCATATCATCATTGTTTTTCTTGGCGAAAAATATGTTAAATATTTCTTGGCTCAGGAATTTTGTTGTTAACAGTTTTTAAGTGACTTTAATATTTTCTAACTAGTTTAAGCAATTTTAATCTTCCTGTTTGACCATTACAGGCAGAAAAATAATTTATAAATGTCTCAAAATACCTGTAGCCCTATCAATTTATTCTTAATTCCATCCTGAACTTTCTATACCTTCTTTGGGGCTCAAAACATTTTAAGCCTTTTAGAATAAAACTATAATTCTAGCTATTGTGTGGGACCTGGTAACTTATTCTCTGTCTCATAGGGCAAAATGTATTCATCTCTGATTTATGATTTTGCCCGGGATTCACTTGAATCTCTGCAAAAGCCCTATTGAGTATTTTTATCCATGACCATGCTTTGTTTACAACCTCCTGTAATTTTATTATTTTTTTTATAAAAAAAGTGTGATTGTAGAGAAAAATGTGATCACAAATAAAAAATAAGATCTAGATTGTGCCACGATCTATGTGAATTAAATTTGCCCCTTAGAAGCTGATATATTCATAGTCCATCAAGTTCAACCCTTCCAAGTAAACCCAGCACCCACAAACCTATACTTACCAATCTATACACTCACATGCATAAACTATATATACAAACATTAATACTAACTGTAGATATTAGTATCACAATAGCCTTGGATACTATGCTTGTTCAAAAACTTAAGGTGGCCACACACGTGGTGATTTGCGATCTTTCGTGTGACCATCTCACAAAAATGTTCGCCATTGTCGAAAACTTAGCAAAACTGTCCCCATCTTTAAAAGCTCTTCCCAGCTGTCCCTGTGAGAACTGAGCATCCCCCCCAGCCAGTCTTTGCTATTTCAGGACAGGAGGAAAAAGTAGTGATCTGTCACCTGACCACCCTTGCCTCCTCCCATGTCTTCCAATTTCCTGTTCCAGCTTTCCTGTTACTTAACGAAGGAATATGTATAAAATTATTTTAAAGCTTCTCCAGGGAAATTATATTAGGATTAAAATATGTGGCATGGCTGTTATGGAGAGCAGGTGTATGGCAATGGGTAGTGACCAAAAATGGGCGTGGCATTAAAAATGTAATTGTTCTACAACATGTAATACTAATTATACCCATACTATATATAGACTAAAAATCTCTTCTGTGAGCAGAGTTTAGCTATTTTTTACAATCTAACTTTCAGTTACATCAGTTTCAAATTTGGTAAAATTTGCTACAGAAACAATACTATAGTTTATATTGTAGCCATGGGGCAGCCATTCAAAGGAGACAAGGCACAGGTTACATAGCAGATAACAGATAAGCTTTATAGAATATAATGGGGTTTTATCCAATGGGGTTTTAGCCAATTATAGGCTCTTAATTGCACCCCCAGGAACCTTTTTCATTCTTGTGTTGCTCCCCAACACTTTTTCTATTTAAATTTGGCTCACGGGTATAAAAGGTTGGGGATCCCTGATACAAACTATAGTAAGGATTTGAAGCAAACTCACAACTTTTACCAGTGCAGGGCAATGGAACATTATATATTAATTACTTTAATAATCTTAAATTTTTTTGGTGTTATTGTTCATTTAAGCTAGGACAGAGGCTTTTTAGACTTTTTCAACTCGATTGCTTTGTGGCTGAACATTTGCTCAGGGTCTTCTTAACTTCTAATGTAGAGTACTTACAGACATACAGCAGTAATGGTCATCCCAAATCATACCCTAAGGGGCACATTTACTAACCCACGAACGGGCCGAATGCGTCCGATTGCGTTTTTTTCGTAATGATCGGTAATTTTGTGATTTTTTCGCCGTCTTTACGATTTTTGCGTAAAAACGCGAGTTTTTCGGTGTCTTTACGATTTTTGCGTAAAAACGCGAGTTTTTCGGCGTCTTTACGACAGTTGCGCAAAGTCGCGATTTTTTCGTAGCGTTAAAACTTGCGCAAAACGTTGCGCCTTTTAAGTTTTAACGCTACGAAAAAGGTGCGACTTTGCGCGCAAGTGTTAACGCTACGAAAAAAACGCGACTTTGCGCAACTTTCGTAAAGACGCCGAAAAACTCGCGTTTTTACGCAAAAATCGCAAAGACGCCGAAAAAATCGCAAAACATACAAAAAAGTTGCAAAATGTTCGTTTCCAATCGGAATTTTTCCAATTCGGATTCGAAATCGTGTCTTAGTAAATCAGCCCCTAAGTGAGCTAATAGACGTTTTTCCTAATCTTACCTGAACTGACAACTGGTCTGGGCCCCATAGCGGGTTTCAACCCTGCAGTTTATGGGAACAGTATATTTTCTCATCTGGCTTACACAGCACACATTCATTTTCACAGAAAAAAGGGGTCTGAGCAGTGCCGAAATCAAGTGTGCTCCAGCTGTAATAAACTTACTGTTAATACTGATGAAAGGTTTTAAGCAGACGTATGCGTTTTACTATATTTTACAGACATCTGTGGGTCTGCAAAAATGACTTTCAAATGGCGCAGTAGCATGTGGCAAATTAAACAACTGTGATTTTAAGAACATTTACATAAATCTGTTGGTCACAGTGCTTTTGAGATAATGAGTTAAATATATGTTAATGGAAGAGGGAACAGGTGGCAATTCATTGTTAAATGCAGAGCTTTTTGATTTGGTTCAGTGTTCTTGTATCCAAAAAGCAAAATAGTTCAATGAGGATATTATAGCTAACGTAGTAATACTAAAATGTCACTGTTTGTTTATTCTACCTCTACTGCAGCGTCGCACTTGCAAGTAATCAATGAGCTCTGTGTTTTAGCTAAAAGCATTCCTTATAGTTTATTTTGTTTTCATCAAAACACGGTAAGGATCAAGGTATAATTTGCCCTACTTTAGCAAATAAGCCCTTTTATTTTTTTTTATTGAAGCATTGATCTGAGGTTATATTTTGATCCCAGTCTTCCAGCTTTGTCTGCAGGAGGACACTGTAATTGCACAGATGACTGAACCACAGAAAGAGTCTTGATTGCTCTATTTGAACATTTAGCTGCAATTGTGATACATTCTAAATTACAAAATCTTAAAAGGCGAAATTATTTTTTATTGCAATCCAAATTTTTAGAGCTGAATTTGTGTTGATAATGTATTTTTCTCATATAGTTCTCTTATGCCAATTTTGGAGGCACTCTTAGGGGCTGATTTACTAAGACACGAATTCGAAAAATTCCGATTGGAAAACAAACATTTTGCGACTTTTTCGTATTTTTTGCGATTTTTTCGGCGTCTTTACGGAAATTGTCGCGACTTTTTCGTTACCAATCCGATTTGCGCGAAAAAACGCAAGTTTTTCGTAGCCATTCCGAAAGTTGGGCAAAATCTGGCGATTTTTTCGTAGCGTTAAAACTTGCGCGAAAAGTTGCGCCTTTTTCATAGCGTTAAAACTTAAAAGGTGCAACTTTTTGCGCAAGTTTTAACGCTACGAAAAATCGCCAGATTTTGCGCAACTTTCGGAATGGCTACGAAAAACTCGCGTTTTTTCGCACAAATCGTATTAGTAACGAAAAAGTCGCGACAATTTTCCGAAAAAATCGCAAAATACTGATCATTACGAAAAAAACGCAATCGGACGCATTCGGCCCGTTCGTGGGTTAGTAAATGTGCCCCTTAGTACTCTCTGGTAGATTTCATCTACATTTCTCATCTGGGCTCCCATACAGTAGGCAGAGGTAAGGGTGTCCCACACAGCTTTATACACAGCTCACAATATTCACAATAACTTGGATACCAGTGTTTTTTTTTTAATCAGTACTGTATCTGGAACTTTATTGCAGAACAAATTCTTCAGACTGATACACGATATTAAATGTATAAACTCCTAACAAACTGGAATATATACAGTATACCAGTAAATACTGCTGTTTTACATCTTTTACCTTGAGCCATCATTGGTCATGGGCTGTGTGCTCCCTCAGAGATCACCTAATAGTAAATAATTCAGCTCTAACTGTAACAGGAAGAAGTGTGGGAGTAAAAGACAAATACAGCCTTACATATAAACTGTTTTATGCAATAGATTTTTATAAACACCTACATTGTCTGGGGGTTATAGTTTTATAAATATAAGCACAAGTATATTAGTAGTCATCGTTATAGTTAGTACTTACCCACTACATGTCCAGCCCCAGTGTACCAACTCTCACAGTATTGGCACTAAGGGAATTTTCACTACCCAAGTCGTTGGGTGCTGTCTTACTTAAGTAAGGTTATCCCTCCTCACTGAGTACCCCTGTCTCAGGATACCCATCACAGACCACCCTCCTACACAGAATGAAGGCCAAAGAGACTTAACCTGGTATCCTCTCACTGTAATACCCTAGGGGGCTGATTTACTAATCCACGAATCCGAATGGGAAAAATTCGGATTGGAAAACGAACATTTTGCGACTTTTTCGTATTTTTTGCGACTTTTTCGTAGCCGTTATGACTTGCGCGAATTGTCGCGACTTTTTCATAGCCATTACAAATTTCGTGAATTGTCGCAACTTTTTCATAACCATTATGACTTTCGTGAATTGTCGCGACTTTTTCATAGCCATTACAAATTTCGTGAATTGTCGCAACTTTTTCATAGCCATTATGACTTTCGTGAATTGTCGCGACTTTTTCATAGCCATTACGACTTTCGCGAATTGTCGCGACTTTTTCGTATTGAGCGCTAGAAAAAGTCGCAAAATACCGATCATTATGAAAAAAACGCATTCGGACGCTTTTCGGACGTTCGTGGATTAGTTAATGTGCCCCTAGGTGTCCCACGTGACAATATGGACAATAGGAGCTTCAAAGCACCTACTGGGCATGTCAATTTCAAGGGAATTTCTAACAGTCACATTCTACAGAGACAGCTGGCTTTGTTCTTGTAAAAAAAGATGCATTACCAAAACACCATACCATTTACCATTATTCTACAGTAGTAAGCCCAACCCTGCAGGGAAATATGAGAGTATTGTAAGTCATTAACGTTATTAAAACTGCATGAACCTTTATTAAAGTGCATTGCCATATATTTTTTTATTTTACATAGTTATAGAATATATCAAGTTCAGTCATTTTCCCAAGTGAACCTGCCTGTTAATAAAAAACCACAAATATCTACATAGGAGTCATTGATATATGATATTATGGTATTATAGTATGTAAAATATTGTCAGCGCAGTATTCCAGACTCCTGTATAAAGCTGTATAACAGCAGCATCCAAATCAGGCTTGATTAAAGATGATATATTTTAAGACTATATTAAGTGCAAATGATAGAAATAATAACACTATTTGTATTATGAGTAGTGATGAGCGAATCTGCCCCGTTTCGCTTTGCTGAAAAATTAGCGAATCTTTCAAAAGATTCACAAAACGGCGAAAATGTTGCATGTCAAAAAAATTGTTGCCCGCAACAATTCTTTTGACGTGGGTGACGATTCTTTTGATGCAGGCGACAATTTTTGGATGTGAGGCAAATTTTTCCACGGCAATTTTTTTCATCCGTTTCGTGAAAAAATCCGGTAGTGGCGAAACATAGCAATTTTCCGCAAATCCATGTCTGGCGAAACGTTTGACCATCGCTAATTATGAGTTAAGTCTTGTTCACTCTCCAGATAGCTGTCAAACTGCCTTAATTCTGACATAGAATTCTGATCATAGAATCATGCAGCTACATGAGACTGAATTAAAAAGAAAGAAGTATAAATAAAGGAACATTTATCATCTATGCAATATAGTTTCATTGTAAATTAGGGCAAACAAAAAACAGCAATGATTTATTTTCCTGATGTGATACCAATCAAAATTCTATTGATGCCGCAGGAAAGCAAAGTAAGAAATCATGGCTGTCCCACACAGTGCAGGAAACTTGGGAGGTATGCTGATCCCCAGCCTCACTTCCACTTCCACATTAAACAGCTCATATGCGAAACATAGCTTCATCTAAATAAATCATGTTAATAGAAATGACTTCTAGTAGTATGTACCATTGGATAACCTAAATAAAATTGTCCCTTGCTCACACACAAACTAGCTGCACACATACATGCTAGCTTATCATCAGCCAATAAATGGACACAGAGTTCAGACCTTTAAAGGAGAAGGAAAGGCAAAGTCAATTGGGGGTGCCAATTGGGGGTGCACCCCCAAGTGACTTAAATCGCTTACCTTGTACCCTGGGCTGGTGCCCCTGTTAGGAGAAAACAGCACCAGCCCGGGGTAGCTGCAGCGCTTCCTCCTTCCTGCTTCGCTCGCTCCCGCATGCGCAGTAGAGTGAAAAGCCGAACTTTAACAGAAAAGTCGGCTTTTCACTTTATTGCGCATGCACTGGCCACTGGAATTTGTATGTATATCTTTGTATGTATATCTTTATTTATAAAGCGCTACTTATGTACGCAGCGCTGTACAGTAGAATACATTAATACAAACAGGGGGTTAAGATAATAGATAAATACAAAGTATAACAATAAATACAGATAAATACAGCTGCAATAAGTTAAGAGTCAAAGACACAAGAGGAAGGAGGTCCCTGCCCCGTAGAGCTTACAATCTATATGGGAGGGGTAACTAACAGACACAAATAGGCAAATATAAGTGCTGTAGGTCACAGTGGGTGACACTACAATATAAGTGCCAGTTCCCAGATCAGGTGCTGGGCGAGTGCTCCAAAAGGTAGTCTTTAACCTTAGTTTTAAAAAGACTGGGGGAGGATTCTCTCCGGAGGAAATCAGGGAGGGCATTCCAAATGTAGGGGGCAGCAAGGCAGAAAGGTTTAAGACGGGAAACAGCAGTAAAAACGAAAGCGGGAAGGAGGAAGCGCTCGCTACAGGTACCCCGGGCTGGTGCTGTTTTCTACCTACAAGGTAAGCGATTAAAGTCACTTGAGGGTGCCTAACATTTTGGCTAAAAGAATAGACAGGTTGCTGAGAAGGGGAATAGTGAAGAGTAACTTGATTATTTCAGAAACAGTACAGAATTTTGAATTGAGTATATTTAGAAAGTTTCATATTTCCATGGGACAAATATATTACATTTTATATTTACATATACATATTTATATATTACATTTTATCATTTAGATTACATTTACATTTTTACAACAGTTTTCCTTTAATACATTTGGATTTGCTGCAACATTTCTAATAACTGCTCTCTAGCCTTTTTCCTTCGATACAGAAATTCTATAATTTCTGGTGAATCTTCTTCACTGGCACATCAATTAAGGAACGTGCAGATTTCTAAAAATGAATGTTTGCATATATGAATCTTCTCTAATCCTGAACTGGCGCATATAAAGCAAATTACGCAGCAGTTTTATGTAAATGAATATCAGTTTGGGCTATATAACTAACAAAGATGTCTCTTTTTGAATTTTCTGGAATTTTATGCATCTCTTATTTTTTGTCTATTTGTGTTTTGTGTGCTTCAACGAGATTTAAAAAGGCTCTTTTCCTGTGATCTTTGTTTTACTAATTGCCTTTTATAATCTCTGCCTTCTATTATTTTCCTACACCATACATGCAGACAATTTTAGACTTTCTCTGTATGACTGACTTTTCTTTTTGGCACCAAACCAGCGGTTCTGCAAGCTGATGGCTGTATCGCCAGAAGCAAGCACAGGGGCTGACTGTTGAGTGCTCCATTCACTTCATCACTGTGAGAACACATTACATTCCTAGTCATTACAAATAGTGATGAGCGAATCTGTTCCGTTTCGCCGAAAAATTTGCAAAACTTTCAAAAGATCTGCGAAACGGCGAAAAATTCTCAAAACAGCGAAAATGTTGTGCGGCAAAAAAAATTGTCGGCCGCAACCATTCTTTTGTCGCCCGCGGCTATTATTTTGTCGCACGGCTATTATTTTGTCGCCCGCGGCTATTATTTTGTCGCAGTGCTATTATTTTGTCGCCCGCGGCTATTGTTTTGTTGCCCACGGCTATTATTTTGTTGCGCGGCTATTCTTTTGACGCCCGCGACTATTCTTTTTTGACGTCGGTGACAATTTTTGGACGTGCAGCAAATTTTTAATCCGTTTCGTAAAACAATCCGCCAATGGCGAAACGCGTAAATTCGCCGCAAATCCATGCCTGGCGAAACATTTCGCCCATCACTAATTACAAACATTATTATTTGCATTTCTATAGGAATGCTTTGAGTGTTAAACAGTTCTGTGGGTTTGTTCCTTTTCATATTACTTTGCAGTGCTACTAATAGAGTAATATATCACTGCACACAAACAATCTACAAATGGCTTAAATACAAACTCATTTATTTTCTGTGCCAAAGTTTCAAGTCTGTTCGTTGCAAAGTTATCTCCTTAGGAGGCCACATGCGAAGTTGTTCATTCTACATTATTAAAAGGTTAAACAGCAAGAACAAAGCAATTAAGATTGGGTGTCCTGCTGTAAACATGGATCAAAATGGCCTGTTCTGTTGCAGAGAAAAGAGCGTGTATCAGAATAAAAATATCAACAGTATCTCATGCATATAGCAGTATTTTACTACAACCCTTTATGTATAAAGATAATGCCAAGGAAATGATTTTGCTATCCCTGCTATGGTATGGGCTATTTTCTGTAACAAGTTTTTTTTATAATCTAATTATTATAATCTCCCCTAAATGAATAATTCCATGGTGACAAGTGGTTAGCATTTATTTTACAATAAAGAGTACATTATTCACTAAATAAACAGTGCTTAGCAAATTCATTCTAAATAAAATCTGACACTTGTGTATTATAAAAAAACTTAAAGTACCCCTTTAAATATAAGGATATTAGATTTCACCTCAGAATTGGTTACATAGTTACATAGGGTTGAAAAAAGATCAGAGTCCATCAAGTTCAACCCTTCCAAGTAAACCCAGCACACACAACCTATACTTACCAATCTATACACTCACACACATAAACTATATATACAAACATTAATACTAACTGTAGATATTAGTATCACAATAGCCTTGGATATTCTGATTGTTCAAGAACTCATCCAGGCCCCTCTAATAGGCATTAACAGAATCTGCCATCACAACTTTATAATATTCTTATATTTTATAATATTGGGTACTTTGTTCTCTAGATAATGTCACAGATTGCAGATATTATATATATTATGTGTAATAGTTATTACTTGTAAGCATGTGAGTTTAGTGACCTATATAAAGGGATTTTATCAAGTGTATTTATTTGTCAGGCACCAAGCCCATAGAACAAGTAACAATGATTGATCCGTATTGGATCAAAGCTGCCTATAATCTGCAGGATTCCCCATGTGATCTTTGATCAATTTACCACAAAGTATTGCTTAGTTAGAATCAAGTAGAAAAGGTATAAATAAATAGCATCCATATTAATTAAATGGGCCCTTTAACCACAAATTTTTTGTATAATGAATTTTACAATATCATTAAATGAATTTTTACAATATCATTAAACTTTTCTATAATTTGTAAGTTTACATTTATATATGTTAATGCAGTTGAAAGCAGTGCTGGTTTATCTCTTTCTGTTCTCTAGATTTGACTGTTAGGATGGCCATACACGCACCGATATTATCATACCAAACCTAGTTTTATACGATATTCGGTGCATTTTTGGCGGATTGACAAGGTGACCGAAATCGCAGGAGAGTGGGATATCAGTCGTCCCTATTGTTTCTACCTCCATATCTGACGATTCAGCTCTGAACGTCAGTGGAGGGACGATCAATCTCACCTGCGACCAACTGGCAATAGTTTTGCCACATTAGTGGCACCTAGAACGCTATATTTATTCAGCAGAAAGCTTTACTATACCTGAGTAAAGAGCCCTAGAAGCTCCCTCTGATAGCAGCTGCCATTTTAGCTTGGTCTTGGTAGCTTCCTGCTGCAGTTATAGGCATTGGAAGCTCAGATCACACATTCCTAAGGCTGGGGGAAGTGAGTTCTTATGCATTCTTATGGGAGGGGGAGCAGGAGAAGGGAAGGGGAGAGAACTGAGCAGACAAAAGCCCCTAACCTAAAGGAGCCCTAAAAGATTGGAAGTCTGATACCGAAGAACATGTTCCCAAAAAAGGAGACAAGAAATCCTGTGTTTCGTTTGATATAGGACTTTTCTGCAGCGTTTCTGTGAGTGTTTATGGCTGTATTTACATAGACCTTTCAGATAAAGCTAACTTAGTTTTTACCTTTCCTTCTCCTTTAATGACACAAACTTTTTGTCTATTATCACATATTAAAGGATATTGCTTGGTAATACATCTGTTTTGTGTTGGATGTATTCTGATGAAGGTTATAACTTTAATAAAACGTTTTTATTTTAAATCGAGAAAGTTTACTTCCACATTTCTTGTCAACAATTGTCTATTCAGCTACTCGAACTGAGTTAAACTGAAGTGTCAGTTTAAAAAAAGAAAAGGAAAATGCAGGAATGCAATTTGATGATAGCAGAGTGTTCTCTTGGGATTTTTTTGTTCTTTCATTGTGTCTTTGGCACAACATAGAATTTCACAACTCTTTGTGAGTGCGGATTTTTCCATAACTTTCTGAGATAACTGAAATGATGCAACAGAAACATCTAACACATACATTCTGCTAAAGAGCAAGGTGAAGTAAAAAGTAGCCCAAAAGCTCTTATTTTATTCTATATAAATCTGTACATTGTATGTATAGGAATAATGTACCCTTATTTTAAAATACATAAGGATGTTATACAGTAGGTCATCCGGGAAGGAGACTTCTAATATCTTCATGCTTCAATACAGGGGGTGCGTAATTTTTTTATAATACCTGAGTAAGTATCAGAGTCATGTGACACAAATTGCATTGCTATGCACTGATTATAACTGATGATATCATTAAGCTTCAGAGATCGCAGGCAGGGGCGCTTCTGCCATTAGGCGAGTTGAGAAACTCTGCTTTTTGCCGCCCCTGGTAACTTTAAGAGCCGAATTTCCGGTTTTGAAACCGGAAATTCGGCTCTTCTAGTGCAGAGAGCGCAATTGCGCTCTCTGCACTAGCGATCTCACCGCCCCCGGACCTGCTCCTGTGCTCAGAAGGTAAGCGCTGGGGGGGGGGGGGGCGGCATCCAGGAGCCGCCTCAGGCGGCGATATGTCTAGAATGGCCCCTGATCGCAGGGACCTGTGAAAGTTCATTAAAGCTGGAAACCAGTGTGCAAAGTGCACAAAACAGCTGATTACTCCCATTATTTGCATGTTGCTCCTTGCCTTCCACTTCCTGAACCACGAAATCCCTGAAAAAAATAAAATTAGTATATAACCATTTTTTTAAATATTTCCATCTGACAAATTTAAAGTGAAAAAGATGGACACACATTTTCTATGTTTTTTTACCCACACTGCTGTGTATTTTCCCAGAATTCCTGGGTGTAATAGGACACATAGTAGTAGCTAAGTAGTATGTGAATGTTGTAAAGAAGCATGTTTTGACACAAGTAGTCCATGCTTAACTGTACATACATTTACATTCTTTGAACTTGTTTTTGCCTTGAGTTTCCAGTTTTAATTTGTGCACCTTTTAATATCAGTAAAAAACCACTGCCCGAGAAAAAAACAAGAGAGCTAAAATTAGATTTCTTCAGTGAGCAATAACTTTTATTTTTATCCAAACCCAGGGGATGCTCTTATCATTTTTCTACATGCAGAAGATGACTCAATTCAATTTTAATAATACCTCTAAAAATGTGAATACATTTTAATAACTTATCGAGAGTAGGGATACAGCTGTGGAACTTTCTTGATTGAACGTGTCTATGCGCATCCACACTGATTAGCAGAACAGAACAAAATCCTGCTTAATAAATCATTGTAGGGTATTTTATGCGTTTCTCTTATTTACTGTAAGCGTCATCTTTAGATAGAGATAGGAATGTGCATCTATGAAACTCAATCATATATTGTATATGTGCAGCTAAAATATGCTGGAGTGCTTAAAATACATACTTATATAAGCCTATCATCATACCTCCCAACATTGTAAAAATGGAAAGAGGGACAAAAAGAAACGGTGCATGCAGCGCGGCAAAATTTTACGACCACACCCCCCAAATACCACTCCCATTTGACTAAATTTGGCAGGTTATTTAAAGTTTGAACACATTTCTTGGGGTGGGTTTTGGGGTCTTGTTTTATGTGTTATTACAATTTTGTTAAAAAAGCTGAAATTGCCCTTGAAGCTGAAAGTCTAAGTTCCCCCAAGAGACCTGTTTAGCTTATTAGTTGCAATTGTATCTAAGTGCAGGTGTGGCTTGTTAACTTTCCGGGCTCTCTGCCAAAAGCCCACTTATTTAATTAAATGTGAGAAACAATGTATCTAAGTGTAGGTGACACTCGTTAAGATTTCTGGGCTCTCTGCCAAAAGTTACTTTTTAATTAAGTTTGAGAAACATTTGTATCTAAATGCAGGTGAAGCTTGTTCAACTTTTTGGGCTCTCTGCCAAAAGTTAATTTTTTATTAAATTTGTATCTTTTTAAGTGTTTAGTGCAGGAGATCAAAGGGAAATGAGGGACTTTTCAGTAAGAATCTGGGACGGCGGGTTGAGCTGCCAAAAGAGAGACTGTCCCGCAAAAATCGTGGCAGTTCGGAGCTATGTATCACTATTAAAGAGGTTGTTCACCTTTTAATTAACCTTAAGTATGATGTAGAGAATGCTATTCTAAGACAATTTGCAACTGGTGTTCATTTTTTAGAATTTATAAGTTATTTGGCTTTTTCTTCAAAAGTGCTCCATTTTGGAATTTTAGCAGCTATCTTTTTGCTAATATGAATAACAGAGGCCTAAATAGAAAGATGAGTAATAAAAAGTAACCATAACAATAAAGTTGTAGCCTCATAGTTCAATGTTTTCAGGATGCAGGGGTCAGTAACCCCTAGCTGAAAGTTGGAAAAAGATAATAAAGGCAAATAAGGCAAATAAAAACGTAAAAAATAAAACCAATTATGTAGTTGCTAAAATTAGCCATTTAACATACTAACTATAACATACTTAAAGTTAACTTCAAAGGGAACCACCTTTTTAAGAAAATTATGATAAAAACATAAAGAATTTATGAACAACCAGACATAAAAAGCTGTTTAATAAAAGTCCTTTTCAAGCTAAACATGAAACCTCTTTTTTTATTAAAATATTGACACCTAAAGAGATATAAAAAAAAATATTGACACCTATTATAAATTCATTTAAAAATATCAGCTGTAAATCATATTTTGATTGCCTCAAGCACAGCAGTCACTTTCATTCCTGCATTACCTAGATGTCACTGCGCTCCTCACATCTCCCCTCCCTCCTCACAGTCTATAATTGTGAAGCATGGGCATCAGGTTTTTCTTTCAAGCATATACATAAGATATTGGGATGATGCGAAGCTTGCCTTGATAACAGTTTCCACAAAATGGTGCTGTCCATGTGCTCTAACTGTGTATTTTTCAAAAGCCCAAAGGAAACAAGATTTAATAATTACTATAGTATAAGTAAAGTGTATTTTGCTAGACTAACATGATAAATAGAGATGTAGCGAACTGTTCGCCGGCGAACTGTTCGCCGGCGAACTGTTCGCCGGCGAACAAATTCGCGCGAACATCGGGTGCTCGCGAACGCGTATGTTCGTGAACTTTCAGCGTATGTTCGCAGTTTGGGTTCGCGCTGCGTTTTCCACCGCGTTTTTTATCGTCACAAAAGTATTGTACAATACGCCGCACAAGTCACACATGGCGTTTTTCCGCAAAACCCGTTTTCATGGTGTTTAGCGCGACATAGCAAAAAAGCCGCATATTTTCGCTAGAATAGCTTGCGTTTTTTGCGCAACCCTGTGCCAACAAAGTATTTTTCAGAGAAGTTTTTGCCCTTGATCCCCATCCTGCATGCCACTGTCCAGGTCGTGGCACCCTTTAAACAACTTTAAAATCAGTTTTCTGGCCAGAAATGGCTTTTCTAGGTTTTAATGTTCGCCTTCCCATTGAAGTCTATGGGGTTCGCAAAGTTCGCGAATATTCGCGGGTTTTGGTGTAAGTTCGCGAACCTTTTTTTTTTAGGTTCGCTACATCCCTAATGATAAAGTAGGATTTGGAATGACTTCTTAGGGTCTCCTTTAATGGCGAGACTGCAATTTTAAAACGAAAATTATACCCCCAGAATGAATACCTAACCACCAGATAAGTATCATATTAAAGGAGAAGGAAAGGCTAATAAAGAGTTAATCTCAAGCTGCAGGCATACCTTCAGTTGTCTCATTAGTGCCCTTAAGTCTCCTCATATTTCTCCCGTTCAGATGATCTCATAGGAAAAAAAAAACCCTGAACCCTGTACAGAAACACGCTCCTGCACCAAGACCAACATGCACAATTTTTAAGACTATGAGGAAGATTCCTGCTGTATAGCTCAGATATTACCTCATCACAAGAAGTGTGGGAGTAAAAGGCAGAACTCTGTCCATTAATTGGCTGATGTGACCTAACATGTATGTGTGCCCTTGGTTTGTTTGTGTGCACCATGAATTGTATAATCCCAGGGTCGGCCCTTAGTACTTAAAATGGTAATATAGGATTACCCAATGCCACATACTACTAAAAAAGTATATTTTTATGAATGTGGTTTATTTAGATGAAGCAGTGTTTTTTTGAATGAGCGGCTTTATGAAATATATTTTATGGAGACCTTCATTGTTCAGCAGTATAGTTTTTCTTTAAATTTTCTTGTAAGTCTTATGCATTGTTGACAGCTATGTTTATAGAATATATGATTGGTACAAGTGAAAATCTCTCTACAGCAAGTGTAATGAGATTAATTGTGTAATGAATGAAGTCCAGAGATAAAGGTTGAGGCTTACACATTTCTAAAAAACAAACCCAGTTTATAGCAAACGCAATGCATTTCAGCAAGCTAAAGAGAGCCTAAAATTGTCTCTGCTGTCTACCAGCATGAATGTGTAACAGCTATTATTGGCAGCAAGGGTGATTTTCAACCCTAAACTCGCTGGCTGGAAAGTATAGGCTCTGTCACACATTTCCCATACATTAGATTTGCATTTGTACCGGTGGATCGCAGTGGGATCACAGCTTGGTAACTGCATTGCCAGCATGTAATATAATAACTCCCATCAATTGGTTCTCCTGTAGGAAGTTACTAGTTCAAAATGCATTATCTCCTCCTATCATATTACTTTTAAGGTTATATTCATGGAATTTTTAAAACGAAAATGCAAAATAAATTCTGGTTATTGCTAAATGTGAGCTTCCTGAAGGCCATTGTGTTGCATTTCCAAAATAAGCTAATAACACAACCTTTGCCACAGAGATGTTATCTGGTTTTAATATTTGTTTTACAACAAGCTTCTACTGAAATCCTATTTCTCTTTTATTTCATCTTTATGATGTTGCTATTTATTATATCTGTATCAATTTCAAATTTTCATGTCTAGAGTAAGAGAATAATATCTTCCCTTTAGCTTCAGAGTTATTTCATACTGAGTTTTATTGGTTTTCAGAGTCAGAAAAAGATATTTTGCGAAATCAACTGCACTCTATGCACAATAACTGAGTCAGTATGTGGTTCTGAGTTATCCTGCTTGTAAGGCAGGGCTATGTTGTTCTTGAAACGTGAAGATTTTTTTTCTCACCTTCATTTACATTTTTTTAACCTTAATAAAGGTAAGAAACTCTGTAGGCAGTCACACTGAGGAAAATAGATTGGATTCTGTTAAAATCATGGACAAATGTATTTTTTTCAAACCCTACAATTTGCATTTTTTAACATCCCTGCTTCTGAAATGGAGATGGGCTCAGTAAAGATGTTCTTGCCTGGCATATTATTATAGTGTTGGTACAAGAAAATGTTTTTCAGTAGGCACCGGCCTACAGTTTAATACTGTGCATACTGTTAACAAATAGTCCTCAGCTCCTGTTGTTTATGATGAAGTGTTTGCCTTTGGTATAGGACAGAATAGGAATGCATTTGCTGGTATGCATTGATGGTTTCTCATTCTTAAAAAGACAAATATATTTCCCTTAGTGCTCATTTTTAAGGACTTTCTCACCCCACCTGGAGGCTGTGCTTTGCACTGAGCACTGGACAGTACAGGTACCTGAAACTTATGATGGACTTGGTATAAAACTCGTACAGTGTATCAGATCATTTTAAATCTCTAACAAATAGGATGCATAGTGGAAATCACTTTGATTTTCTAAATACTTTGGTAATAATACATTCACTATAGGCTTAATTTCCAATAATGTTGCAAAGTGCAAAAAACATGTATAAAGAATCACCTTACTCCATGCCCTGGCTGCATTTTACACCTAGCCCTAATTGCATTTGTGTGTTGTGCCTGTCTTCGTATGCAGCACTACCATCTGGGGTGGACATGGGCATCCCCTGCAATACTCTTAGCTTTAGTGTCATTTAGAAGGTGCAAGCTAGGGTGCATTTGGGTGTTTACAAGGTAGTCCATGCCTTGTACAGGGCACATGTTGGATAAAGAGTGAAGCACAGAGAGTTACTAGAGGAAACTATCATTCTGTGAGAAAGCCTTGGTGAAGTAGTGGATTGATGGGAACACAAACAGGTAGGGGGTCCATTATCAGTAAACCAAGTTCCAAATTATGGGAAGTCCATCTCCCATAGACCCCATTGTAGTCAAGTAATTTACATTTTTAAAAACGATTACCTTTTTCTCTGCCATAATAAATCAGTACCTTGTACTTGATCCCTGCAAATATAGAATTAATCCTTAAGGCAAAACATGTATTTAATGCTTAAATGATTTTTTAGATTTGGTATGGAAATCCAAATTACAGAAATATCCCTTATGCAGAGAACTCTGGATAACATTCTGGATAACAGGTCCTACAACTGTACAAAAGTCACAATAATGTTGATAATATAGATAATTTCAGCAATGACTTATTGTAATTGTATGTTTTGTATTGCACTAACTCTATTGCAGACTTCTTGTGAGCTGCGGGTGGTTAGGCACAGTAGCAGAAGATCAACTGCCATCATTATCTGCCAGAATGGAAAGGCTGTGATCTCTAATAGTGTAAGTGATAAATTGGCAGACTGGTATCCGCTCACATAATAGTGTATTATCTTCTGTAATGTAAACAATTAGATCTTTTATCAAGAGTGTCACTTCTATTCTGGTTACATACACTGAATCAATATGTGCGTGTTAGCCTTTAAGAGACCGGTATATAACCTTTCAATCACTGAGTATGGTTCCAAGAAATAGCTAGTAACTACTGATTAGCATATACTAACCCGAATACCCCAATTCCCAAATTCTTATTATTATCCAATGAGCAGTTATTGCTAGAAGTCACATGTTTCATAGTTATATGGGAAACAATCATTTGGCAAGTATATACCATTTAATAACTAGCATGGTTAAGTACATTACTATGCTTTTTAACTTATATCAGTATCTGCACTTCTATTTGCTTTAATTCATCTTGATAACATTCACAATTC